>NC_090661.1:103325216-103437716 GCF_013368605.1 Nyctibius grandis | reverse complement strand
AATAAAATCTGGAGAAAGGATTTTTGTTTGCTGGAAAAAATAGTATATGCTGAAAAATGCAGGTAGCAGCCATCTCACTAAACTCTTGGCTAAGGATTCATGGGGCTGTGGGAAACCAGTCCATTTCCTAAATCCAATAGCTGTGGTTTGTTTAAGTATAAAAGGAATTAATAGCTTTGAAGTAGAAAGGAATTACTTTCAACCAGATCAGCGTTTGAGTTTGGCCAAAAGTCTTTGTAGCCAGTTCAGTTTCTGTACATCTCCTCTCTCCTGTAACGTTCTGAAATAAGCCTCTTCGTTCTGTGACCACTGTCCCTGCGCTTTCAGCTATTTCCTTGCATAATTATAAATTGAGTGTGTGCATAAATTTATGTTATTCTGTGCATATCATCTCCAGTCAACCAGGTTTCCTACTGGCTGTGCCAATAATGGTAATCAGTTCACTTTGTCCATGAAACATTTTGGTCACAGCGATACCCCTGGTCCGCTTCCTGCCAAAACTGGCTTTAATAGCAACCGTTTTAAGGCCTGAGCTTGTCCGTGTGGGTAGGAAATATCTTACTTTCTGCAATAATAAATGTCTTCAAAGTTGCATGCTATCTAGTAGCAGAAATGTATCTCTCCTGGTGATGCTGAATGAACCAGAAAGATACAAACAAAAAATTGCATCACAGTGAATTTTGGACTTGTGGCTGTAGGGAAAAAAAAAAAAAGCCTTTTGCCGAGCAAATGTTCATGGAAGCCCAAGGGACAAGAAGAACATGAGGTAGTAATGGGTTTTGCTAACTTTTCAGAAGAGAATTTTAGTCAAAATTTTCCGTAGGTCAATGTAAGGTAACCAGTTCAGTCTTTTAGTTGAGTAAATAAAGGGGCTTTGATTGCAGTTTGAATAAATGAATGTTTTATCTTTTGACTCAAAAAAATTAGTGGATCCTTGTTCTAAAGAGACAATTGTCATGTATATAGGATGTATCCTGCTCGTGCCAACGTGATCACGTGCATCTCCCAAACCCTACCTTGAGGTTGCTGTTAGAAATGAACTTGACCAATCCCACCGATTTGAAGAAATCAGGATCACTGATGGCGAGAGATTTGAAGAAATCAGGACCACTGATGGCGAGAGATTTAAGTTTGTGATAATTTCAGTAGTAGGAAGCTGAGAGCAAGGCTCGGCGGATTCTGGTTTAGATGTTGACAAACAGCCAGCTCAGGAAAGGTTTCTAACTTTTCAGTGTCAGCGCAGAAACATTTGCAAGGATTTTTAATGTGCCGTCATACAACCTGGGCAATACAAATGTGCGCCCTTTTCAAAAATATACCTACATTTTTTTCCTGGGAATCGCTCACTTGAAAACCAGCTACGAAGAAGGAATTTTTAAAGTTGATTTTTTAGCTGGTTATAGGATTTTGTTATATTCATTTTCAGTAAAAGGCAACTGGGAAGTGACGCGATGCATAAAAGAACAGTGTGCTAGGAGCTGATGTCTACAGGAATTTAAAAATCACAACTCTTAGATTTTCAGTGAACCGTACAATGTTTTTAATCAGAGGAAGGAATGAATTAATATATCCACTTTACATAAACCTTCATTTGTGTTGTTGATAACAATAGTTAGAAATCTCAAAGCTGAAGCAAACCGTATTTAAACAAAGAATCTGTCAATTCTCCTGATGTTTTGATTGAAGATGCAGATTTCATTGCAGGGGTAGATACTGCAGACAACAAATATGCACAGATAGTTGAAGTCTGCATGTGATTCCTGCAAGTATGTCCCTCCCATAACTGTAGCTTATTTGTGCAAGGAGAATGCAAGAGTGGTGGTCTGTAAAATATATTAGTTTTTCTATTTGTGTTCAGGAAACCACAGCTCCTCTGCATCAGGGGAAATGGCAGCACAAGTACAGGCATTCTTAAAAGTATTTGCTGGTTTCGTGCTCACTCAGTGCATGCTTCTTGGATCAGATATCTGTGAAAATTGTGTAGAAGATGATTCTTAGACACCAACTCAGGCAATCCCCCTGCCTTGGGTTCTGGCTGGTCCCAGCTGCTTTTCACTGCGCTCCTCTGCGTCATGATGCTTGGGATAAATGGGCTGAAGGGAAGGGCACTGGGAGCACGGAGTGGAAATTCAAATGACAGCATGTTTAGAGATTCAGTTCTGTTTTATTTGCAACTAAAAGTTGTCATCGGCTGAAACAAAACAGAACAAATCTTTGCTAAAAAGGACAATCAACTAAGCATTAAAAAATGCAGCCTTCATTTGGAGAACTTTCTCTCACGTAGGTTTTCTACCAGCCTTTGGTGCCACATTTGATATAAAACCCACAAAGGTTTTCTCTACCAGAACAACCACGTTATAACCCTACATATAAAGTTTAAACTTTTGCAAAATTTTGATACGGAAGCTTGTACACTAATGAGCCTGGGGGGATGTGCTGGCTGGTCTGCACCTCCTCGATGTATTACTTGTGCAAGGCAAAAGAAGAACAGATCAACCATGTCAGGAGTTTCCCCAACTCCGCCCAGGTGACATTGTGCTGAGTATCAGGAGCAAGGAGAGCTTTTTATTTCTGAAACCTTTCATGATTGTTACCAAACTCACCCCCATTTACAAATGAGCTGTGGGATCTTCAGCACAGAGCTGTTTTCTAACTGCTTTCTCGGCTTGCCCTGAAATTTGGCTCGTTCATGCTAGAGAAGGCAATTTAGAGGTTTCAGTAGGATTCAGATTGAGTGAGCTGGATATCCTCTATGGACAAGTTGATTTAAACCAGGCTACTGGTGAATCTGCGCTAGACCACCGATGCCTTTCCACATATTAACCCATAATAAAAATGGCTGGGGCAGGTCTGACAAAATGTTTTGCTCACCAAAAACAAAGAACCAAACCCAGTCTGCCTTGTGGTCTGCTGCTCCCTCCAAAGAACTGTAATACAAGCCCTAAAGTGAGGCTGGTGTTAAGAGTTAAAATCTTTGTGACACTGGTTCACTGGAAAGCTCCTTAGACAGTCCTGAGCTGAAAACATGCATCACTTCATTCTTTAGTACAAAAAACAATATTTCAAATTGTACTTTGGACATGATGTCCACTTTTTTGGCTCAACAAACAAGGCAGAAATTGTTTTTAGATTTCCTCCTTGGCATTCACAAAGTTTTGCCTAAAACCCTCGGAGACTTGCTGAAAGAGATTTATTTACGTGCATTGCAAGGAGCTTGCCAAATAGCTTTGGCTGCGTGGGTTTTAATATTTTTCTAAATTTAAAAATTAATAAAAAGAATAAACCTTTGGTTTAGTCATTATTAATTATGAATATTTCCATCTATTCTGCCTTAAATATCAAAGATATACAAAAGCTAGAGATGCTGCTAGGAAGTTAAAAAGACTGGCAAATGCACTACCCCTGTTGTGTGTGTGGGTTTTGTGGAGTGTTTTCTATTATTTTTTCGGTGACACTTTCTCCACTTTATCAAAATTTGGAGATCAGCTTGGAGACCTCCTTTCGAAAGAGTTGTTGGCGAACTTGCTTCTATTAACTTCTGAAGTGTTTTTTGGATGTGTTAGAAGGAAAAAAAGTAGTTCTGCTTTAACAAAAAGGACACACTTTATGAACTGTGATGTTTTCCCCCTCAAAGTAAGAGGAAAAATTCCCAGACTTAAGTAGGAGCAAGAACAGAAAGCAAGACCAGATTTGCCCTCCTTTCCCATGTACGTAGCAGAGCTGAGGACACTGTAGTCGAAATTAGAGTTTACTTGATTCATCTCATAAGTAGTAAAAAATAATTAATCTGGTTGTTTTTGGTTTTGGAGCAGTGTGATCTGCTTCAGAAGTCTGGGACATCCTTTGGTGTACTCATTTTGAGTTTTATATCTGATTTTATCAAGTATTTGATTTAATTAAAAGGTTAAATGTTCAGTCTTTATCAGTTAGATGTAAATAATAGCATGCTGTTTTCCTCACTGAGCCTGTTTTGCCATCTGTAAGGGGTGGTGATATATATTTGTGTCTGTCTACTGTGCAAATGAGACTGATACTGGCATGGCGATATTAGATAAGAGTTTTTGATAGAGATATTAATATAACCACTATATTAAAAAGCCAAATTGGAGCGCTGGAAAATGTCTGTAGGGATACTGTGCTATGTGGATACTACAGCAATGTTTAGCAAACTTTATCACTAGCATTGTTTGCTGATGTGTGTACAAGGGGTTAAATGAACCAGTTATGGCAAAACTTGGTCTCAGCGTGCTCACCAGCATCAAGGAGTAGCCCAACTATTGAACTAAGCCTCTATTAAACTCATTTTAATTGTTTTGGAATAAACAATAATTAGAGGAAATGGTGGCAGAAGTTATTTTCCCAGCGTTTTTGTTGCTTTTGTAATTTGTTTATTTTTTTTTAAGGCAGAAAATGTGCACTCAGCAGGGGGACCCAAGAGTAGGGTTTGTGCTCACATCTGCTTCTTTCCTCCACCCTAAGCCTTCAGAGCTGTGTTTTTTGCTATTTGCTAGCTCCAGGTTGAAAGCAACTTGTCGAACGCTGCGCCTGGGAGCGCGAGTGAGGGGAAGGGAGGGGGGAGTTGTTATTTTAAAATACCCTCCCAGCCCCTTCTCCGTGTGCCCCAGGATGCTGCCTGCAGAAGGAGCTCGCTGCGGAAGGCAGCAGCTGGCCTGTGTTACTGGATTGAGTAGAGTCATAACTGAAGGTAACGCAGAAATAAGTAGGAATAGAAATAAGCCAGGCTAAAATATAGCTTAAATAATGTCAGCTATCCCTCTTCAGATCACTGTTGGGTTTTTTTTTCCCCTCTGAACTATGTTTTGTGGTGGAAGGATATTGAAACAACTGTCTTTTTTTTTCCTTCTCCTCCTCCCTCCCCCCTTTTACTATGTAATATAAAAACAAAGGAGTATATTGTATTAATATGAATATGTGCCAGAGAGCTTTATAAGGTCATTAATACATTTCTTGGGAGGTCAAAAGACATGAAACCGAAGGGCTTGTGCCTCACAATAAAAGTGAGGCATGCATTGTTGGCCCAGGAAAACATGCCCTGGAGTATAATATTTGTGTATTTAAAAAATTATACTGGCAGAAAATACAAGGGCAGCTGCAGTGCTTTGGACTGTGCGTAACAGAAGTGACACAGGTGAGGGCTGGAATTGAGGTTGTAATGGTGGGAAAATTGGGCTTTTGCCTCTTTTTGGTTCTTTATGAGGTAGAAAAAATTGTCTCAACTGTTTAAAAAACATTTTTCTCCTCGCGTGCGTGTGTGTTTTGTTTTTTCTTTAAATACGAGAAACTCTGGTCACCTGTATACTAGGCTCTGGATGCACGAACAGGATATCCCATGAAAACCCTGGAGAGTGGAAAAAATTAACCACCTAATGCAACAGCTGAACTTCAGAAAAATCTCTGTTAAGGCAGAAAATATTACCCATGTGCCAGCCCAGCCCAACTCTTCCTCTCTGGGCTGTGGTGGGGTGGTGGCACTTGCCTGTGCCCTGGGGTGGGGATGGGATGGACAGCGGTGCCCAGGGCTGGCACAAGGGATGTGGTGACCTCCAGCCTTCCCTGGGGTTTATTGTTGCCTTTTTCTCCTGCCCTTCAGGCTGGTGCAAGGGTATTTTGGAGGAGGCATTTGTCAAGGAGCAAAAGGTCCTGTCTTTTCTCATAAGAGACTGAGAACAGACTAGGTAGAGACAGAGGTCTCCTAAGGAAGAACAGTGATAGACGTATCGTTTCCATTATTTCTCCAGTAAAATAAAAAAACAACTAGTCCTAAAAATTTCCAAACTTAATGACTTTCTTTATTCAAGTCCTTCATCTCCTTAAAAAAAATCCCCAAACCCTAAATCATACTTAAAGCCTTCATTTCACCATACCAGCTTCTGCAGGAGCACAAGGCTGCCCTCAATGACTGCACCAGCGAGCCCCTCCATTGCCCTGAAAAGTTGTAGCTGGCTGTTTGTTTAACACTCTGATGAAGCTTTTCATTATCTTACCACTAATACACTGCAGAAAATGGAATCATTAGAGTACAGCAGGATTCAAATGTAAACATTTGAATAATTTACACTTCCAGCCAGCGTTAAACAAAAGGTTTCAATCTCTGATGGAAATCTGACAATAAATATTCATTTCTAATTTTCAATAAGTAAACTTCATGACTTCTTAAAAGCCTTATTTTTTTTTTTTCCTGAAGTGTAATGGCTGTTTTGACACTTGGACACGTTTGGGATTAAAATTTCCCTCTGGTCAACAGAACCATGAAGAGTCATTATAAAAATTAAAAGCTAGAAATAATTACAAACATTACAATTAGTAGCAATTTTGGGATCTTGATGTACTATAACCAACAAAAGCTGCCTCTTTTCCATGAAGTTTTCCTGAGGGATGTGAAAAAAGAGGCGAAGGAAAGGAATTGCCTTGCTGGCTGTGGCCTGAGACTGGAAGGGTGCCAGCACTGAAATGATTTCGTGACAGAGGAGGCAGCAGTGAAGTGGCAGGAGTGTCATTTGTAGGCACAGCTTTGGAAAAGGAGGTGAGATTTGCAGGGAGGAGTCAGTACCTGCAAACCATGGGAGCACCCAGTGTTCCCATGATAGGTATCTCTCTCTGTTTCCACCACAAACTTTTATTTTCAGAGGTTTATGGGTCTGTAGTAAAAATCCACTCAGAGTTTACACTTGGTTTACACTAGGTCTCTGTCTACCAAAGTTTATTTTAACAACATTTTTATGTGGCTCTTCTTCAGGCTGCTTCAGTTGAATGTGCACTGGTTTCCAATGCTGCCGCATAGTTTTACCACCAGAATGATTTTTGTGGTCAATGAGATCAGGTGGGTCGTAATTATAAGTCCAGGCTTCTGGCACGTAGCACTTCATTGTTGGACAGCAAGAGTTTCATAAAATGCAGAGATGTGATTGCACAGTAAAAGTGTCTACAAGACACTTCATCAGAGACCTGCAACACCTTGCCGTGCTCACCTGGTCCCGTGCTCTGTGTCCTACCATGGCCACCACTGACATATGAAGTAATGGATTTCAGGAATTACCTTCTCTTTTACTCTTATTCTGGTTATAGCATTGGAAATGGGCTTCCAGCCAGAAGGTTGATGTGTAATGCCCCTTCCAGAGTTTGTAATTAGTGATTCTGCTCCTTTGTGATACATAAATGTCCGTACTTGAATATTGCTGTGATGTTGGTCCTGGCGATGTTCATTTGCCTGAGTTTCAGGTTGGGCAACACAAAACTTCTTTTCATCTGCTTTGAATTTGTGAGCATTTAATAGATTGTGTGCTTTGAGTCAGAAGCTCTTGATCTGGCTCATCTGTGCTGATCAGTATTTTTTATACTGCATCACATCTTCTCTTATGTGCTTCCTTCTAAGGTATGATTGTTATCTACCAATCTCTTTATATTTCATTAATAAATAGATTTCCAACCCTCCTTTGATTGTTGCTGTCATCAGTCTCTGAGCTCCTGGGATTTGTGCAATGCTGTTTTCTTAACACAAAGTAACCAACGCTGCAGTCAGCAGTACAGAACAATCTCCATCATTAATTTATATTCTTTAGGATAGTTCCTACAAAAAACTTCTGTCTACTGTGACTGTGTGGTCCTGATTAACATCAGTAATCCCTGAGATAGAGTTGTTCAATAATCACTGAACTACACTATGGGGGAAGGGAAGAGAGGAGAGAAATAAAAAGTAAAATAATTTTCGGATTGTTCACGACTAAAGACCATCAAACTTCCCACAAAGGATTTAAATAACGATAAAAATAAGGATACTTTCCAAATCTATGTTTATTTTTTTCCTGTGCCTAGGTTTGGAGGAATGTTTGTTCTTTGCATTAGTGGATTTTTTTTATGCAGTAATGAGAGAGGAAGGGAGAGGGAGGGGGACCACAAGGGATGGTCAGTTGGAGAAAACCACCTAAGCAGCCCCCTGCCCTTCTCAGCAACCCTGCGCCTGCTCTGCCGCCTGGGAGTGCAGCATTAAGGGTGAGACTTTCATTACTCCCTTTGCACTTTTGTGCTATAAATATTTTTTTAGAGCAGACTGAAACCCAACACGTTGGAGAGGTCGGGCCCGGCTCACTCGTAGTGGCAGAGGACAGGGCTGGGGAAAGCCTCTTTCATGCCAAGGGCCTTTCACACGTGGGCCCTCGTTGAGACACTGCGTATCACCATCACTTCTGCTAATTATGAGGGGTTTTGGCAGGAATCCAAGTCGAGGTGACATCCAAGCAGTGACTGTTTCTGCTGAGGTGAGGCAGAGGGGTGGATCAGGATGAGGTGCTGTGCAGGACTTGTTCCCGTGCTTCGTGTCTCAGTGCCCCACCGCTATGCTTTTCACTTAAAAAAAAATCCAATAATCAAAAATAGTTTGAGAAACCACTTCCTACGTACATATATATGTATGTCTACATATGAAATGTTTTATATTCATATCTCTCTCACAGTTTGGTGATACAGCTGTAGATGTGCTGTGGTGGACTTTGCATACGTTGGCCTTGGGGGGATGCATGGTCATACTGTGTGGCAGCATCCTCCGTGTTCGTCTCACTGCAAATGTATGGGAAAGCAGGAGAACGAGAGGACTCTTGGGTGTCCCTCCACGCAGTCTTCTGCTTTGCAGTGCTGTGGTCCAGAGGAGAGGCCCCAGTACTGTCATGGCTTGTCTGTGGCAGTCACGGAATCAAGATAGGCATAAAATATTGCCCCCTAACTCTAATCAACACTGGATTTATTGCAGAAAATATTTGGCTACGCCAAGGTACTGACCAGCATCTTGTCTTCTTTCCCCTGTTTTCTGGTCTCTTTTTGCCCTCTGTCTCCTGGCATGTGGAACCAGAATATACGTTAGGAAGGAAAGATGTGTGAATTGTTTTCCTTTTAGAGCAGCTTGCCTTTATTGAGATGCATTTGTTATCCTGGACTCCTGAGAAGCACCTTGCCCTTTTCTTGCTCTGTTTTCCATTTCCATTTCTTCTTCATCCCTAACTTTATTTTCTCTTTATTTTCCTTCTCAGCTTTTCTTTTTCTTTACATCTTCTTCCTTTCCCTACCCATGCTCATCCTTCTCATCACTCACTTGATTTAAGGTAAGGAGAGCACATGCGAAGAGAATTGCCATGTACAAAAGTTAAAGATATATATGGGATCCTTCATAATGCGGTTCACTCAGGCTGGTGATAGTGAAAAAGTCTGTTTTCCCTGAGCTTGCCAGCAGTGTAAACCATTCAATTGATAACATAATACGTTTTTATGGTCTCTGTATAGCGATTTTCCATTTAAGTGTAAGTTAAATTGATGAATTCACATAGAGGCATAGAGGAAAGTTTTTCCTTTTTCTTTTGTAGTATAAATTCTACATGAACGCTCCTGCCCTCCATTGTGAGTGGGTTTTCCTCCCAGCCATACATGAAATGTGCCCTTAGGTTCTGTTACAAATAGGTTTACACTGATGTGTATGGCTGCTATAAGCATTATGGTCTTGATCCTGCACTCATTGAAATCAATGGCCGGGTTCCCCTTCCCTGCAACAGCGCGAGATCAGAGCCTGCAGGTCGCTCTGAGAATACAAAGACCTCGTGGTTTTGTTTTTGGATGATTTTGCATCGATTTTGAGAGTACCAGTCGTTAGGCGGATCTGTGCTATCTGATATTCTTGTCTTGTGACACACAGCATTCACATTTTGGTGCTTGCACAGGCAATTACTTAGGAATTTTTCTTTGTAGGTTATCCAGTTACAGATTTCCTAGTCTTGTTCCTGGTGGACTGGGAGATCTGTTACTTGAGCTGAGATCTTTTTCCTCTGTGAAAACTAAGCGGCACTTTGCCAGGTGGGTTGTAGAAGTGAGGTCTTCCACAGAAACAGGAGTTGCTGCAGGGAATGACATTTGTTGTTCGGTGGGTAACATATTTTCTCAGTAACTTTGCTGGCTGGAGTGCCTGCCTTTCCCATGAAATGCAGAACGTGACCATTTGTGCTCTCTAACAGGATCCAGCGACAGTTTCAAAGTGTCTGGTCACATTTCAACGTGGCTAAGCTATAATTCACCCCTCTAAAATACATTAATCAAATATATTTTCTGCAGCCTGCTTCCTAACAAGGACTCACATATTTATTTTCTGTGCCAGCACTGCTATATTTCACATGAATTCTAATATTTCAGTAGTCGGGAAGGAATCCTCATTCGTATGGATTTGAGCTCCGCTTGGCTGAAAGGTTCTATTAGGAGTCAAGGGCTTCAAGTTTACACAATGTTAGCTAAAATATTGGATTATAATCTTTGCCATGCTTCATGACGAGCTACCCTTGGCATGTCCATAACCACAAGTTTCAGAGCACCAAATGCCAACTGCCCTACTCGTGTGAGCCCCGTTTTGGACCCCAGTTTGCAGAAATGTCTAAGCACGTGGTTAAGTCCCTTCTGTGCAAGCACATGGTGAATCCATCATTATTCAGAATAGCCTTTAACAGTCCTTATAATGCGCTTAAAGTTTAGGGCATAGTGAAGAAATGCCCCGAACTTGGATGTTTTCTCAGTGGTGAGTTGTAGCATCACATCTGGCAACATCTGCAGCATCTGGGCTGGAGCAGGAGCAGGGGGATAGCACTGGCTGCCCCAGATTCAGCACGTGGGTGGGTTCCTAAGGGTGCTGCTTAATTGCCTTGCCCCTCTACCCCTCTGACAATACTGATTAGGGAACGATGAGTTCTTCTTCTGATAATAGGTGCTAACAGGTTCTTAAAAATGAAAGAAAACTCATGAATGTTTGTCTTGAGGCATGTGAAACTTTGACCCAGCCCAACTTAAACAGCACATTTGCCACGTAGGGGTCTTGCACTTACCTTCCTCGAAACCTTTTGTGCTGTCTCTGTACCAGAGCCAGGCTGGGAAGTGGGTCACTCCTTTGTTTTTAGAGTGAAAATTGAGCTTTGCAGCATCTTTGGCATACCAATAAACCTAGCAACAATAAAAAGGAAGAGTGTTCATTATACTGCTGTGTGGGGAGTTTCTTTAAGAGTCGGGCCCTAAATGGTTTTTAATCCCAGGATGCACTGATTGTGATAATGTAGAGAGGCAAACCAAGCATCAGTTATAAAATCATTGCGAATATGAGCGGAATAAAAAACGGTCAAAAAGATCTTGTTACAATTTCTGCTTATTCCACCAGGATTTAAGGAAAGTAAAATAGGCAATGATTTTGTTTGGGACTTGTTTATGAAAGATTACTTTTTGTGTAGGTAAGTCAAAAGGTTAAGGAAGTAAACAGAATTTAAATACCATCAGTTTTAGTAATTTTTTCTGTTGTTTGCCTTAACTGCTTCCTGACATCATAAAAAAGCCTGCAGCACTCAGGTTAAAAGAAAAAAAAAAACCTCAAGCCAACAACAAAAACCCGCACCAAGCCAGCTTAAAGAAGTAAAAGCTGTAAAACGTAAGATATGGCACACCTATAAAATATAATTTTGCTTTTCAGCCTGCAAAAGTGCTGTGGATCTAGAATTACAATAAATCTCCAAACGTCCAGCATTGATTACTTCGAGCTTGTGGCTTTAATGGACAACAGAGCAGCACATTATGATGCCATGATTAAGGAATTGTGGAAAAGAGTGAGAGTGATTTTGGACTTTATTTTGGCACCTTGCAGAGCTCGACGTTACCACAATTATTGGTTTTCTGAAATATGTCCCTATGCATTATTCTGATCAGATTACTTGCATTGCACAATCCTCTGGTGAATAACAGGACAATAGCACAAAATAAATCTCTCTCTGAAATTTAATCTCCATGTCTGTAGAGTGGCAAGAAGAACATCCACATCCCTCTGATAAGAAGTTGTATATTTTCCTGAACTGTGGTATATTTTTGTTTTATAATTGTCCTTAATGTAAATTCTCAAGCAAGAAAGCAGTGATGTCAAAGATCTTCGAGGAAAGAAGGGTTGAAATATGGGTGAAGTGTTCCCATAAGCTCAGCATGAAGAAACCCTAATTTTCTTAGTAAACTACAGGGGCGGGTGAATTTGGTGGCTTACAGAAATCATTAACCTTTCCCCTATTATTGGTTCTCAGTGTAATTTGTTTGATAATCTTCTTCCTCAGTGAATAGTAGTCCATCTTATCAGCTAATAAGATGTCCTCTCGTACTTCTGCAATGTTTAGCACATTGTGGCTATGATACAGCTGACAGTAAAGCAAAATTACCTGCTCTTTTTGAGGTACACTCCTAAGCCGGGGATTGGAAAGAAGCCTGTATTTATGGACTGAAGGATGAGCATGTGTTTGTTATTGCTCATCCACTGAGCTCCATGGACAATAGAGAATAATTGTTATATTAAGAAAGCAGAAAATATGCTGAGTTTTAAGCACTGGGCTTTCACTTGCACATGTTCAGAAACAAACCTTTATAAATGTGCAGGTGCTTACTAATCCTTGACACCCATTAAATAGTCTTCAACTCACATGAAGATCAATCCATTTAGATAGGGACACAAGGGGTTGCGTTAGTATAAGCGAGTTGCCAGTGGCTGGTCTTGGATGGGTGTTTGCAGCTGGTACGTTGGACTGGCATACCATCTCCTCTTGGCTGTGAATCTCTTCCCCCAGGCAGCCCGAGCTCAATCCCAGCTCCAGAGGCTTGTGCAGCACGCAGAACATCATTAGCAGGCGATGGCACAGCCTTGGTGGCACATTGGGGCACTGTGTTAGCCTTTCACCTCTGCAGAGCCGGGTACAAGCTGAGGCTCAATACAGAATCACAGGCTGGAAGAGCCCTCTGGGCTCATCGAGTCCAACCATTGCCCTGACACCACCATGGCAACTAGACCATGGCACTAAGTGCCATGTCCAGTCTTTTCTTAAACCCCTCCAGAGATGGTGACTCCACCACTTCCCTGGGCAGCCCCCTCCAACGTCTAACGACCCTTTCTGTGAAGAAATGCTTCCTAAAATAAACAAGTGAAAATTAGATTTGGGAACTTCATTTTAGTGTCCATGCCTTTCTATCTTGACAACGGCTACGCAGGTGGGCATGACTGCCAAGTCTGCTCAGAAACATGCCAGGGCTGGGGTGCAGCACTGGACATTGCCAGTTGAGATGAAGATGTATTGGCAGAGGCATGGGTGGAAGTTCACTCAGCAACTGCTTACATGATCCTGACTCTCTTCCTGCTATGCTATCCATCCTGGTGCTTTCAGTTGCTAAACAAACCCAACTGGAAGAAAAGTTGGCTTTTCTGTACCGTGTGCCTATTTCACACAGAAGTTATGGAAAAGATTATTGAATTTGTGTGGTTCAGGACTCAAGAATGATACATGTGTTATGTTTAAACAGAGATCATGAGGACCTATAAATCCGCACGGCTCCAAGGAGGCACTATCCAACAGTACTTCGTTGGTTTGCATCTGGTGAAGTCCTGGCCTTTGCATTATATGTGTGTGTACATATAGAGTAGCCCCCCCTTTTTCATGCCTTTTGGGAACAGGTGAGCTGCTGTGCCTTGTGCCCCAGGAGCTCTGTGAATGGTGATGTGGGGCACTGTGCGTGCTGCTGCTCAGAGCATCCTGCCACATCTGGAGAGGTCAGAGCAGTTGCCAGAGGCAGTTCTTGGGTGACTTTGCTCTGATTTAACATTCTCCAAAAACAGAGAGCTAAAAGATGCCTCTCAGTTCTTCTGCTGACCTAGTGTGGGTTCAGAGATTAATTTGATCCATAATTTGTTTCTCAGCTGTGACTGGAGCGAGATGCTCTCTCTGGCACACGGTTTCCTTTCTGTGTCTTTCTCATTCCTCCAAGATGATTTTTTTCCTCTCTGTCTCTACTTTGTTTTCAACAATTGTATTTTCAAATTTCACTGGTCAAGAGTACTGTAAAATATCAGTTTGAAATAGCTTTGCTTACACTATCTTAAAACTTCCAATTAAAAAATCTAGGTAGTATTTTTCAAGTTTATCATTAATTATGACGGACTCTACTCAGAACTGATCAAGATTTCTCTTCCTCCTCCCTTCCCCAACCTCCCTCTCTCCTCTCTCTTTTCTTACTGCAGTGATTTAGGCTTCCTCCAGACTTTATCAGAGCCGGCTCTCCAGGTTCACTTGCACCCACAGGGTACCACGTAGTGTTGCCTTACACGAAATGGCTTGCCGCTGTCATTCTTCATTCTGGTGTGAATTAGGTGTATTTGAGACTGGAAAAGCTCAATCTGAACTGTTTTCTCAATGTCAGTTTTTAGACATGGTACTGTGAAGAGGCAATGATGAAGAAGAGGGGTGTTGATGCTCAATTTTATCTCATCCAGGTGCCAGCCAGGGCAACCACCTCTTTATTCTCTGACTCTTCTGGCCTGGAAAGATACCAGCTGATGACATTTTTCCATATGCAGCGCAAGCAGCTGGCATTTATGTAGATCAAATCCTGCTCCTTTTGAAGTTAATGGTGGTTTTGCTCTGGCTTTCAGTGAAGCCAAGATGTGATGGTTTTATATGGCCTAGGTGAGGATGCTAAAGCACTCGGTGGGGCTATGTGACTTTCAGCGTGTCCTGGTTTTGCGGGGATAAAATGTATAGAACCCCTTTTCAGTTCCATGTTGTTTCAATATGTGGCCAGTTGTAGGCAGGTGATGGAGGCCATCAGCAGTTAAACCCAGGGCAGCTTCCCCAGGCTGGCCCACAGGTGTGTCCTGTAATGTTAACCTCAGGGTCACTATAAATGGGGAAGATGCTGGGGAGGGGGTGGTTTCTTTGCTCTGCTCTCCTCTCCCTCTTTCTCCTCTCTTCTCAACAGTTGTGATCCCTGGAGGAACTTGCCACCACTCTATGGGCTGAGTATAACTTTGTGTCTTTTTTATTAATATTGATATTGGTCTTCCTATTTTAGTAAATCTGTTTAAATTTCAACACACGAGACTGCCTCCTTGTCCCAATTCCCTTTCTCAGCTGGGGAGGGGTCTTGGGTGATAGAACAACTGGTTATTGTTTAGTTTTGGGTGCAGGCTAAACAGAGACACAGTAATACCTGGATTTGTCCAGGACCCACACTCACTTTGCTCCAACATTACACAGTTTACATGCTACCTATGTGTGGGAAAGCATCCAGGCATCTCACTGTTCATGTAGAGGGGAAATTCTACCTCATTTATTCTCCAAAATAACATTTATCGTGCAGAATAACGTTTATCTGTAGCCAACACAGGTTGGTTATCAAGGATTTGGAGAGAATGGTTTTAATCAATTGAGTGACTTTAAAACAAAAAACTGAGGACTTTTGTATCAGGAAACTTCAACTTTCTTTTGTTAAGTCAGCAAAGATGTTGAAGAGAAAAATAATGATGCTGCTAAGTTGATGGTAAATCATTCATTCACCTCAACAGGATCGAATTTCAGATGCTAAATTTCTAGGAAAAAGGAAACATTGTAGGTAAATATATCAGCATATTGCAATACACGTGATCTGCCCACTGCTTTTCTGGTTGTTTTAGGGTGTTGCCTTGTTCATGCAATTGAAAAATCTTTGATAGATATTATTTATAATTATATTTTGGTTTATCTTAGATATGAGCCTTCAGTGAAGGAAGGTAATATTTATTCCTTCACATGATTTTAGTACTTTATAATAGTAGTTTGCTAGTCATTAAAGAAAAAATTGAAGCTCAGAACGAGAGGGAAAATGTCTAGTGAAAATATGTGTTGAATATCAGCCCTTTTCAGTGCTTAGCATTAATGTTACTTAATAACAGCTTGACTTCTGTGACTAGTTTGCTTGAAAATATTCAAATCACAGAGAACTCTATGCTCAGTTTTGTCATAAGTTCTAGTTAAATATGTTTTATATCACTTAAATTGTTCAAGGTTCTTTATTAATCGAATTTTCTAAAATACCCAAAGTGGTCTGAAACTTACAAATTCCCAGCAAAGATTTTAGTAGGAATATTTTAGAAGTTCCCAAAATTAAATAGACAAGGCTGATGCTTTAAAAAAAAAAAAAAAAAGGAGCTTAGGGGAATTAAATAGTTTTTTAAGACCTTAATTTCCAAAGCCTTATAAAGCTTGTATACTTAAGAATGAGATAATTCAATGGCAAAAGTCACCTAGATTTTATATATGGGTGCAGGCACTGGAATGGTCTTGAAAATGCTTGAACATGGGAAGAGTCAATGTACATCAGTGAAATGCAGGCAACGTGGTTGGCGTGACTGAATAGGGAGGAGACCTTCAGGAGAGCTTCCTGGTGGGTGTCCTCCTCCCCCTTGTCTCAGCAGCTGCTACCAAAACGCCTGTTTTGTCCAACTGTACACTCAGACTTTTGTGCAAGGTGTATGTTGTAAGTTCTCAATTTTGTGTTGTGTCAAAAGAAAAAGTCATGGGTAATTTAGCAGCAATGAAGAAGCAGGAGTCTTTTTTTTCTTATACATGTTGTAGTGCGAGTCATTTCTGTCCAGGCATGGTTTTAGAGATGGAAAGAAGAAGGAATTGGAGCAGGTTGTCTCCTTAACTCATTTTAAAAGGAGTTGGAGCAGGTTGTCTCTTGATACACAAAGAGACCAGTTTTAATAAATATTGGTTGGCCTAAAATGCCGAAGAGGTTGCTTAAATACAAGGGCAATGGGTGGTTGTGATGCTCACTCTAATTTTGTGTTTTAAGGCAAAGTAACAGTTGAAAGTTATGCATTTTGGACTCAGGAGAAGGAGCTTCTTCCCACCCTGACTCCTCTGGCACTTGCGTATTCATCCTCTTGACTCACTGCCTCACTCTGCTGGGTTTTCTGTGCGTCTCTGAATCCACCAAGGCCAAGCTGTGAGAGGTGTGCTAAGGCTGTGTGGGGATACATGTCCTTGTAATTGCTTCCAACATTTGCTAGGGACATTTCATGCAGGCAGTCAGAAAGGGGACACTGGCCATGAGCTGGATGAAAGAGCACGTGCAGCGTGCCAGGAGAGTTGCTGTGGCTGTGGGAGCATGAAGGAGCTGGCTGTGGATGGGATTTGATAGTCTACATCTCCTCAGAAGGCAGGGAGGGGGCTTAGTGGGAAGCCTGGAGCTGTGACTGTCTTGGCCACAGCCCAGCTGAAGCCCTTGAGATGGATGAGTTCAGCGACTGGGGATCAAACCTGCAAACATGGAGCTGCTCTTGTGCCAAAACACTCCTCATGTCAACCCAGTATGGCTCAGAGCCGAGGTCCCAGTGAATCCCGACTGTCTGTGGCTGCGTGCGAGGGGGCTGACACGAGAAAACTGCCAGGGAACTTTGGTGCTGGTAGTCGTGCTTAGCAGTGCAAGGTCAGGGAGTTAGCTGGCTTTATTCTCCTGCATTGCTTCAGAAAAGCTTGATATGTGCATCGTGAAAACCTGGAATAAAGCAACTACCAAGTACTATGCAGATACTAATTCCCCCATAATTTGGTCATATTTTAATCTCTGTTTGATCAGAGGAGAAAAAGAGGAAAACGGGGGTGGTTTATCAATAATCAAGCATCAGACCAATGACAAACCTGGCTCACGTTTTGGCTGACCGTCGAGTACTCCGTTACCTTGGCTGTGCTGATTTCTTCAGCTTTATATTGCTAGTTTGCCACTCCTGTGCCCTGTTTTTACCAAGGCGGGGTGCAAATTTCTGGTGCAACGCCTCAAAAAGGTAGTTATTTAACAAAATCTGCTGTTCAAAACAAGATCTTTCTGTTTTTCCTCAAATGTTTCCACTTGGCAGCTCCTATGTTCCTTGTCCCTGAGTTTTAGTTAGTCATCGAGAAGCGATGAGCTCATCGGAAGTAAACAGGGCTCGTTTCTGCGTGCCGCTGCCCACCCAACATCCCTTTGTGCTACCGAAGGTGGCAAAACATTCCTAAGAGTTTTTTTTTTTTCTGTAAACACGTCCGAAAGGGGAAAAAAAAAAAAGAACAATGCAGAGCGGTGGCGAGCGGTGCGTCCACCCAGGCAGTTTAACCCTTGGGTCAGCGTGTTTGTATTTCACTTACTGGATTGTTAATAGATTTTCTTCATTTGTGCGAGACATTGTGAATGATGTGCTGAGGCCTTTCTATTACTTCACCGCCGGCGCCCGTGGTCCACCTGTAAGAAGATAGCGTTAAAAGCTGCTGGAGTTTCTACCTCTTGACAACATCCCAGCTGTAGACTAGCAATAGCAATCCTCCCGTGGCAGTTTTAATTATCGGCCCCGGCGATACCATCAGTAAGTGTGTAATTACGTGTCACTTTCCTGGCTGTTGGGTATGAAAAGTGGAACCAGTGAGATGATGATCGTTGAAGCTGTAGACTCATATTTAAACAATTCAAAATGTGTAACTGGCAGTGTCATTAAACAGAGAGAGTCTGACCCCAGCTGTCAGTTACTTTTCCTTATGCAGATTTTTTTCATGCTGTCTGTCAAAAGAGCTCCATGGGCTGAGATGGGACGGAAGAGGCAGTAATGCAGAAGTGCTGCTCTCTTCCACTCCTGCCGAGGTGGTCTTTTACCCTAAATAAATACTACTGGAGAGACTGTAAATAAACGGCCAACCACGCAGGAAATTATATAGACTTTGGCGATGAATTAACAAAGGGAGACTATCAAACAGATATTCGACCCTTCAAAAAATATGAATAAAATCTGACTCATTACCCTGAACTTAAAGGACAAGGCTTATGGTAATTTGGGGCATTCATTACTGGAGGATAAAAATGGAATCATTTTCATTTCTCCATTTCCACCAAAAAATTTTTGAAGCCATGCAGATAAATGAATAACCTGAAGGTTATATTATTATTATTTAAATGCATACATGTATACACACATATATATATATTTATATGAGACAGACACACACGCACACATATCTACATGAGCAATAACAATTTTGAATATTACTTTCAAAAAATATTAGGATATGAATCACTTTCACTTTACCTTCAAAGTCAGCAGATGTTGAAAGTGCCAGAAACTTGTCGCCTGGCCAATATATGCTAAACAGATGGAAAAAATAAATATATGTGCAGCAGAGTAGGCAAGTAAAGAATATTTTTTTTCTGCAAATAGAATCAGAAATTTCTACAATGACAACTCTTCGCTGACTGAAGACAGGCACACTTGTTTGACTGGGAATTTGGAACTGGCCTTCCAAGAGTTAATTTTGGAAACACAAGCAAATAAACGAAATGGTACTTAAAAAAAAATTTAAAAAATTGGAGGTTAAGTAAATATTAATCTGTGAAGAGAGAGAAAAATGTTTCTTTAATTTTTAAAATGTTTGCGTTTCTCATAACAAAGCTAAGTTACAGTTGCAAACAAATAGCATCCTCTCATACCCACAAGACACCTTAATTTAAAGCTTTAGAGTTTATGTTGACTCTGGCAGCAGCGGTGGGACAACAAAGACACACTGGGTGCTCAGCCTTTGCAAAGGCACCGCATCACACCTACTCGTGCCGATTTTAAAGAGAAATGTATTCACTCTGTGTGCATGTTCCTCTACGTATCTGTATATAAAAGCTTTGCATATATTTCTTGTTTCAAAGACAATGCTACAGACCAGCGCATACAGGAGTGTAGGCTATATTAATTGCAGCAGTACTTTCATACTTGAAAGTAATAAATAGGCACATATTAAATCCTCTAAGGATTAATTTGTATTTTATCAGCTGTGAAAAGGGCAATTTTTTACATATCCAGACTTAAGAGGTAGCCCTATTAGACCTTCATTGGAAAACAAATTCTGCATATATTTTGTACCAGGGCTTTTTATTTTCTTTCTTTTTTCTCCCTTTTTTTCCCTGTCTTTTTAAAAGCATTTCTTAGAGCAAGTGGTTATGTAACTTAACGTTGAGGAGGGAAGGAGACGTGGTGGTGTGGACAGACAAATGTGGCTTTGTAAAACTCTGCCTCCCCTATATTTGCGTGAGCAGTTAATAGAAAATGCCACACTAATGTGGTAAGTGCCTCACTTTTCTGTGGCATTTGAAATCTACAGTGCTTAAGGTCATTCAGTTTTGATGCATACATATTAATATCACTGCAGAGATCTTTATGGTTATATTTACAAATTATTTGCTGTTGCCACTAACGAAGAGTTGCAGGGGAGCCCTCCCCGACACAGTGCCGTGGCAGGCGGTGATGAGGAGCCCCTTTTCGCATGCCAAACAGCCATTTTTCTTTGTCTTTCATGGAGTCGTCTGTAGGGTTGAGTATTTTCAAGTTCTGTTTCTGTCCTACTTGCATGTTAGCTGCAGGCGATCTGCATCACAGGGAGGAGGCAGTCTCCTGGGGCGGGCCCACTTTTCTGCATTTAGTTGGTTGCTTTGAAAGCAAAGGCTGCTGAAAAAATTAGCTCTCTTTTTAGGAGTGTTGGATGACTTGTGCACAACAAACAGATTCGTAGTTGAAGGCTGCTGTTGTAGTTTTTTTTTTTTTTTTTTGAAAGGAAGGCAAGTTGGGATTTTTAAAGGGATACTACACACTTAATCTATGCCCACAACCTAGAGGAGCTTCCAGCAGATGAGGGGAGTTGGAGCTCCTGTGCGTATCCTGGCTGTGGTGATGGAACCTCCCTTACTGTGGATAGGAAAAGAAGGGACTTAGCAAAGCAGATTGCTGTGGCTTCCCAGTTTATCATAGAATCACAGACTGGTTTGGGTTGGAAGGGACCTTAAAGACCATCTAGTTTCAACCCCCTGCCACGGGCAGGGACACCTTCCACCAGACCAGGTTGCTCTAAGCCCCATCCAACCTGGCCTTGAACACTGCCAGGGAGGGGGCAGCCACAGCTTCTCTGGGCAACCTGGGCCAGGGTTTCACCACCCTCACAGCAAAGAATTTCTTCCTAAGATCTCATCTAAATCTCCCCTCTTTCAGTTTAAAACCATTCCTTCTTGTCCTGCCACTCCATGCCCTTGTAAAAAGTCCCTCTCCAGCTTTCCTGTAGCCCCTTCAGGCACTGGAAGGTGCTAGAAGGTCTCCCCGGAGCCTTCTCTTCTCCAGGCTGAACAGCCCCAGCTCTCTCAGCCTGTCTCCATAGCAGAGGGGCTTCAGCCCTCTGATCACTTCCGTGGCCTCCTCTGGACTCACTCCAACAGCTCCGTGTCCTTCTGATGTTGGGGCCCCAGAGCTGGATGCAGCACTGCAGGGGGGGTCTCACAAGAGTGGAGGAAAGGGGTAGAATCCCGTCCCTTGACCTGCTGGCCACGCTTCTCTTGATGCAGCCCAGGATGTGGTTGGTCTTCTGGGCTGCAAGCTTGCGGTCCTGAGGGGCCAAGTGCAGGGCTTGCTTATTCCAGTGCCCCTGTGCTTTCTGTAGCTGTCCACTAGCACCCAGCTCCAGGATACACCAAGGGTTCTTTACTTCAAAAGTCCATGAAAATCTTTGTTAACCCATTTTTTATAGACATGAACAATTAAAATATTGGCTCACAAATTATTTTCTCTGTGCGTTTCCAATCAAGGCGAAGTTTTCCTTAAAAGTGTAAGCTGTATGAATGAGCACTGTAAATTTTTGTTATCTTATTGCTTTTCAAAACACACTGCTCATTTCCAGTTCATCTGAATTCTTTTATGAAACTGATGGCAGTCTGGGAACAAGTTCTGTTTTCTGTGGGCTCTTGAAACAAATCTGCTGGTGTCATCTTTGCTGTCTCTGTCTGGGTGCTCAGTGCTTATTTGAATAGTAAGGTGATCATAGATAAAGCGGTGTCATAGGCATGGTCTGCAGTGATGGTGACCCCATGAGTTGTTTCAGCAGCTTGACAGCTGAAGGGCTACTCAGTGAAATCATTGTCCCGTTGTGACCTCTAGTTCTCCTCTTGTTGTCAAATCACCCAAATTCACATTTACTGTTGGCACCCACTAAATAAGATAACATCGGCATTATGACCCTTCTTTACTGTTAGCTATCGATATAAAATTCAGAGGAATATCTTGCTAATGATAGCAAGCACTCCAGGATTTTCTTTTGAGGACAGAACTGCTATTTTAAAGCAGCACCCAAATATGGTTATGGGAAAATAACTATTTTTGCCTTACGAGATCAGCGCAAGCACTTCTGTTTTGGTGTTGAAACAATAAAAACAAGCTGTACTACAAAGATAGTCATCTTGGATATAGTGGAATAAAATCCAGTGGAGTGTGGGGCCAGCGGAGTATTTCTTGTATACGATTTCAATAAGGAAGTGGAGATACAATAATGCATGTTCTGCGATGGAAGAGCAGCCAGCTGTCTCATGGTAATTACTGTTCAGCTTCAGAGAGAAGTTTTGTGCTTGCACAACGTCTGGGAATAGCAATACCTTCTTCAGAATGGCCACTGGTGGCACTGGGAAGCCAGTGGGCACTGGGATAGGAGACTATCAGTGTTGATACTCCTGAAATCACAGAATAGTTCACAGAACAAGATAAAGGTAAAGAACAAGATTCTAGTTTTAGCTGATTTAAAATAAAGTGGAAAACAATTATAGTGGCTAAATCCAATGAATGCAGTCAGGTTAGTACTTAGGTGATTAAGGGAAGCAGGAATTCTCTCAACAGTGTTGACCTGAGATTGCTAAACTGCTTTCATTTTCTTTGGTTTTAATGTGTCGGTAATTGCTGCACTGCGATAATTGCTAACCACATTGGCTTAATCATAGATTTTTTTTCACAAACTTATTTTCTTTCTTATTAAATCAGACCAACATGGTAGTGTCTTATGAATGCTTTAGGAGAAAATGCACAACTTTGTTGCTTTATGAAAGGACTAGATTCAAGCAGACGTGACCGAGCAGCTGTGACGGCTTATTTGCGGTGTTGCAATGCTCCCTCTGTGTCTGCCCCTCAACGGGCAGCTTCCCTTTCTGGCTTTGTCACCCTTCCCAAAGCCATGGCTTATTTCTCTCTCAGTTTTTACTCCTAGCAGAATGAACCTGGATGCTATCATGATGGTCGCCCTATTGCAATTAATAGCAAGCAATAAAACGTAGCTTAATATTTGCAACCTCTCTATCTTGAAATTTTGAAGCAGGAGATGTACTTTGTTTATCACACTGGAAACCTATTAGACAAGTACCCTTGGTGCATGGAAAATATATGCTTTTAACAGTTTTAATCCTTTATCAATTATTCATACGTGAAGGTTTTTCTGTATTTGTACAGTTTGTTGGATGGAATAGCAAGCATGCCTTTATTTGTATAACAGTTTTGTTCGAACTGTATCAGATAAGATATTTAACACACCCAAACATATTTAATTTAAGAAATAAAGAGCCATTCTTTCTGCGGGGTTTTATACATCATTCTTCTTTATTACGCCAGGTTTTGCTCATCATACCACGTTCTTCCTCAGAGGACAGAGACAAATAACCATTCTCTGCAAGGACAATGTGTGTGTTGAATGCATTTTAAATGCTGCACTTTGTTATGATTGCAACCAACATTTTAAATATGCTGCAATCAAATTCCAAAATGACATGAGAAAAATGACATCAGAGAATAAATCTATTAGGCTGCTCAGGCAACAGGAATGTTTGAGCTGGAACATACTTAGCTTGAAAGTTAAAGGTTGAGTACAATGTTTATTTTATTTGCTTAAGAGAAGCAAGCCTAATTCATCCCTGTTGTGAAAATCAATGGAGTTACAGTATAAATATACTCTTCAAATATAGTTGGCATATTACATGAGTTAAATAGCATTACCTAAATATAGTTTAGCTTTTAAATATTACATGAGATTACTGATTTACATTGTGCTAGGTTTGTTTAAACTATTCAAGGGTCTCACCCATGGCATACATAGTCATTCTGCCTATAGGCCTGGAAGAGGGAAACCAAAGTCAGACGAGCCATGGTCTAGTTGCCATGGTGGTGTCAGGGCAATGGTTGGACTCGATGATCCCAGAGGGCTCTTCCAACCTGATTGATTCTGTGAGCTTCCTAGTGAAAGCTGTATGACTGGCAAAGGCTGGGCGAGCCAAGGAGGTGCCTGGCTGCATGGGGGGACACTCCAGCAGCGTTGTGGGTCAGATGCCTATAGCCTATTTTACACTTTTCTAATTTCCTTGATGCTTTTCAGGAACATAAGTGCATTGTGTTTAGTCATGATGCAATGAGGGCTTTGGGAGACATCTGAATAAACAAATTTCTCTTGCTACAAATGTTTTGATCTCTTCTGCAAAAGTCCTGCAGCTTTAAAGCTGTGTTTGGGGCAGGGTTTCTTCTAGGCAAGAACAGGAATCTGAGGATGAACGAACATGCTGAGGTGAACCTTATGGCTGGATCCTTTCCTAGGGCTCTGATGGACCAGGTTCCTGTGTCTTGCACCATGCTTCTCATAAACAGTCTTCCAGCTGGGCTAGAAAGCCCCTCGAGTGGTCATTTACTATATCATGGAGCATTTGCTTGTGTTTCTTACTGATGTAGAGGAACATAAGCTGTAGGATGAAAGATCTTGGAGAAAAAAAATCCCATTGAACTTCCTGCTAAGAATGGTTCAGGTTTTGAGAAGGAAATGTTTTTATCCTAGTAGGATCACCTATCCCTGCGGTCTAGTAAATACTTGAGGAATTTCTGGGCCGAGTCATGCTGCTTTCTGGCTGTGCTTTAAGGTATTAGCTCCTGTTACTGTTGGTATGAATATTCCTAATACATCTTCCTGAAAAATTCCCCTTAAAGAAAATAAATTATGTTTTACATTCAAAGTTCTTAAGTGAGCATAGCTGGGATGACGGATTTAGCTTGTTTTACATGAAAAAAATAGTAGGAAATGAAGTGGTATGCAAAAGTGGGATTTGTTTGCCTTCAAAATTGTGGCTCTAGTTTTCTCCAAAGAATCGGAGCTGAGCAGGTGTTGCCTACGTAGGAAAATTTCACTTAAAGATCTCTGAACTGTCCCACACTGAAGTCCATTCTCATCCATAACGTAATTTAGCCCTTGACAGATATATAGAGCTCTTGGAGCTTTCTGTTCTTCACAAAATCTCCTGAGCTTCAAGTCTCACTGACCAGATGGGTTGTAATTTGGCCTCTGACATGGTGCAGTCCTGCCGGAGGGTGAAAATTACCTGAACTGGCCAACGCCGAGGTCACACTCCCGTCTCCTTGAAGTAGTTTTCTTTTTCTCAGTCTCCTACCTCCCATTTCCCTGTTTTCTGCATTTTGAATAGTGCACAGTAGCGAGACGTGGAATACTTATCCCCTCAGAAGTCAGATATTATATTCTAATGTCTTAAGCCTCTGCTGAACATCAGTCACAGGATTGATTTAACCTTAGCAATATCTGACTCCACAAGTAAGATGCTGAGATTGCCCCGTGTAGGGTAGATTGAAATACTTTGTAGCATGTCAGGTGTTGGAAACAGCAATGCGTGGCATATAAATGTGCTTAATTAAGGAGAGCCTTGAGTGCTTTTCCAGACCTCATGGCAGAACAAATATTCATGCATATTTTCCATGCCTTAATTTTTTGGGTGAAATAAAAATGGAATAAAGAATTTTAGAAGAGCTCCATCCATCCGCCACCTCCCCTAAAGCTGTTACTTCTTCAGACCCTTATGCCTGAGAGGATGGTGTGAATATACTTAGGATGAAGTGTAGGAACTTTTGATCTTGTAAATAACAAAAACTACAGAGGTTTTTGTGTTAGCATTTTTCCTTCCTTCTCTATTTTAATTAACTGTGTTCTCCTTGCTGCTTGGACACCTGTCTGAGCTCCAGAACAAAAGAAGGGGAAAAGATATATAAAGCGCATCTAATTCTGGGAATTACTGCCTTTTCTTCAGTTAGTTGAGAAGAAGGAATTGCTTCTGACTGTTTTCCTCTCCAGGTGAAGTTTTCTTTGCTGGCTCGTCCACACAGCCTTGGCGTGATGTCCCTGTGGTGCGGCCGTACTGATAACCGCCAGGTCAGCAGCGTGTTTTGCAATGAACAGAATTTACCCTTTCACCTTCGCATCCCCCTCCGCTCTTGTACACAGCTTAATTTTTTTTTTTTTCTGTAACAGAAGTCATTTTTTGCAGGTGCAAAAAGGAACCTTTCATTTTCCCCATCTTAGGAAAAAAGGTAGAAAAAATACGCTTTCTTTACTGAAAGGCAATATTTTGCTTTTAGCACTACTTTATGTGCAGTGTTTTTTAGCTCCTCTAATCTTAAATTCAGTACATGAATGGATGGATAATTTCCTCCCTGTCAGTTTTTTCATGCTTCTGAATTATTTACTACTCCCGCAACTTGTAGCTGCGAGTCCACTTATTTCTCGTTGAGCTGTAGCCGTGCGAGAAGCTCCCCTTCGCCCGCTGTCCTGGGGGGCTGCCTCTGTGCTGCCGGGGCAGGCGAAGCCTGGGGTGCTGGGCATCCTTGGAGGGGGGCCCAGGCAGGACCCCCCGGCGTCCTGCAGAACTGAGTCCTTAAGTAACACAGCCCAAATCCAGCTAATTTATCTTCATCATTCATATCTCCCAAATCCTGAATCATTTTGGTTGCCCTCCACTGCACCTTTTCAATCTCCACAATGTCCTGCCTGTAATATAGTGGCCAGAATTGCACACAATATTTCAAATATACTCCCACTAATGTCTTATATAAAGTAGTGCCAGAATAACTTGCGCTGATTTATAATCCTTACAATATATATATTTGTTTAGCTGCTGTTGTTGGTTTTTTTATTGCTGCCAAACATTGAACATATGTCTGGTGGTCTGAAGGCCTGTTAAAGACAACGAATGAATCACATTTGCTACATGACAAAAGAAAACACCTTTATTTTTTATCATTGTCTAACTTGAGTGGTGATATAAGATAAATTGAAACAACAAAAGGAAAAGAGAGTTTAGGAAAGTCAAGTAATAAGGTATCAGGTTATAAATGAAGTCTTCTACTGCCTGATGTTAAAAAGTATCCACAGGCACTTCACACTTCTTAAAAAACAAATAAATCGCTCAACAGGGTGGTGATAACAACGTCCTCTTTGAAGTACGGACGTACCTACCCCACCCTTTGGGGAGGGTGCAAAGAATACGACACAACGACACAACGTAGATGGGAATTTTTCACTGGTTTTGGCTGCAGGAACACACAGTGCAACGTGTGATGCTAATGCACAGAGTAACCCTTGTTGGGGTGTTGATGGTTCTCTATTTGTGGTTGTGTTGGGAACTATGGCTTCTTAATGGAAATGAGTTTCCAGCAGTTGCCTTGCATCTGTTAGATAAGATTCTGGCCTTGTTTTTTGGAGTCATACAATTAATATTCTGAAGTAATGCATTTCAATAGTATTATTAACAGTAAAGAGGAGTTGTGAGTAAATATTTTCAATTCTGTGGTTCATAGAGAAGGAAGCAGTACATTACCAGAAGGTCTTACTGTAAAAATATACTAAAACATCTCCCACAAACTAGCCAGACTGAGGATTACCATTTTGTAGAAGATGTGAAAACAAACTTGCAAAAACTGAAAGCAAGTATGGTCAAGGTGAAATTACTCTGAGAGGGTGCTGGGAATGGCAGGCCACAGAAGACCTGCAAGTATTTTCTTTTAATTGATACAGGAAGGTTTGAACTCTGCTTGTTTCCAGTTTAAGAAGTTTTTGATGGCTTCCACCTGAATACGGTCTGCACTGTATAGTGCAGGTGACCTGCATTAATGGCCTCATTTTCCCAAGACAACGCGATGCTATTAATATATTGTACCAGGTTTTACCTTGGCTAGTGGCCATTATCGCCAATAAATAATGGCTCATGTTACATTGACTCCTGCTAAGGTCTTGGGACATGAAATTCATGTGTGCTACCAATGTAGATCGAACGTAACCTTGACATTAATCAGACAGGTGCAATTTAAGGCTTCCCCAGGTTTTCCAGTGCTGCTCTCATAACAAATCATGAAGTTCTGCAGTTTTCTGGTGAGGTTCAATATAAAAATCCCCTCGCTTTCCTTTTCCCCTTATTGGTTTGGGGTTTTTTTTTTGAAACACATTTAGTCTATTAATACAACCATTATGATGTTTACAAACACCTCTGCCTTCCTCGTGCTCTTCTGAATCCTAAATGGGCTCCTGTTTTCCGAGAGCAAACAACAAATGGAGCAGACCTTTGAAGAAACCCACCCTCGATTAATAGTTAATGATGGCTCAGGAGAAGGAACAAAGCCCGTACGATGTGAACACGGATTAGCCCTTTTATAAACACGGCCAAACAGTTTGTAGGAGTGCTGATGCCCGGGAGCGGCCTGCTGTGCCCTCCTGCTGAGACCAAGGCCGGGCAACGGGCTCGGCGCGGGGGGCCAGGGGCCCCCGGGGTCTGCGCCCCGGCTGCCCCCCTCTCCCAGAAAGCACCAAGCTGGTTGATGCAGGAGCATCCCCTGCCGACCAGCGCTGGGCAGTAATTGCCTCTGCCAAGGGCCCCGTATTAACCCTCCTTCCTCTCCCTGACCACAGAAACATCGAGCTTGGCCAGGGCTGGTGCCCAGCACGGGGCTCTCAGCACCACACAGCTCATGTGTTGCACGTGGGTTCACCTAACAAAACCATTAGTCTGCTTTCTCCTCGAAACTCTTGGGTCTTTCTCCTCGAAACGCTTGGGTCTTGTCTTCTTGCCTAGCGTTGGGGCACGTCTTCCTGCCGGTGTTGGCGGGCGTGGAAGCAGAGGCAGTGCTTTGGAGGTGAAAGGCTTCGCATCCTGCTACCCGCTTCCTTTCTCGCACGGAATATTTTAAGTTTAGGACTTCAAATATGTCTATTAATAAATTACTATGCATCATGTCAAATTAGCATTGCCATTACTAAAAGATTAATAGCGACAACGCGTTGTGGCACTCCATTGCTTCGGGGTAATCTCCTTTTGTTCATGCTTTGGCATAATATTGTATAGCAGAGCGGCAGGACTACGAAGCACAAATTTAACCCCAGCCCCCTCAGCAGAAGAGGTAATCCTAATCACAGCAGAGGGGCAGCAATTAGCTCCCGCTGCCGCTCTGCAACGAGCGCACCGCAGCCTTCCGTGAAAGTTGTCTTCAAACCAGGATGCATCGGGGCTAATGCCAACTGATATCCCTCACACTTTGCAGATAACAAGATAGATCCCGACGTTTATATGTTTTTATTTACTAAGTGCTCGGTAATTTGCATGGGAAGCCTTTTTATTTTAGACTCTGAATAATTGGTAGGTTAGCGATGGTGTATACGCTTAAGTGTACATCACGCCAGCAGTAATCTTCCCTTTCATAAATTCTCCATCCTAACTGGAGTTTACAAGGGAAGGGATTACTCTCGTGCTCGTGTCCCTTTCCATTGCACTTGTAAAAAAGGAGTAACTTTTTTTCCCCTCTGCCTCCTCGGGTAGGGACACGACAACAAAACAATTAAGCAACGTGTCTTAGTGGATGCAATTTAAAATAAAGGGTGGGAGTATATCATGTGCCATCATTTTTATCTAAAAGATATATACAAGGATTTTGTACCTGCAGTTTAATGATGGGCAGGGAGAGGAAAAGCATCTAAATCTCATTTTGAGACACAAGCTTTTTTATTTTTTCCTGTTTTAACAAATGACTTTCACAAGTGAAATTATTGCGTTATCTATTTGACTTCATGCTGGATTTATCCTGGAAAATATCTCCATGATGGCTCTGTTTCTTGCTTAAATATCAAGTATTGGTATTTTTAATGTTTTTGTAAACATTATATATTTTAATACTTGAGAAAATGTATCTCATAAATAAGCTTTATTATCTGCCAAAAAGGATGAAAATATAACTTTACATTTCTGTTTTAAAGTAATTTTAGTGCCTATTAGCTATAAAGTAACAGTTATATATAATTTAGAGTATGTAGTCACTCGAAACAACTTGACATTTTCACACAAACACAGAACCTTAATAATAGTCTTGGGATTTCATTGGAAGTATACACCACTACAGGATATTAAAATAACTTATGGTGCACTGTAATTCTTGTTTTGTATTTGTCCAAGTAGTTTTGAAGCATGCTATAAAGTAGAAAAATAAAAACCTAAGCTCCAAAGTCAGCTAAGCTGCATTCTTAAAGTTATAGCAGTCTTTTCATATTAAGTATGATTAAACCAGCTGACATTTCTAGATGTCATCTTTCTCTTCTTCCATCCTATTAGTATGCTGTGCTTCAAATGTAAATGCTCTGCGTAGTGCATTTTTTATTTAAAGCCCTTGCAATTGTTTGCTTCAAATAATGACGCTGATTGTGTGCGTTCAGGGATCATAATAATAGCATGAAAACAGTAATTTACTTGTTGATCTTAGAGTAAACTCCAGATTTGTGCAGCGAAATACTTCGCCACACTCACACGTGGTTGCACGCTGCCGTCTTGAGCTCAGATAGCTCCAAAAGTCCGATGACACTTGTGCCTATTGTTCTGCATCCAAGGAAAAATCAAAACCATGAGGGCAACGGTTGGAAATTCATCAGTCTCCATAGTGTTTTCTTGAAATGATGTGGGAAGAAAGAAAAAATTGAAAGTTTTCCATAGATTTTTTTTTTAACAACCTTACAGGTTTTATTGTGATTAAAATTTGCCCAAGATTTAACTTGGTCTTTTAATTATAATTAAAGTGGCATGTGGGTAGGGATTAGGTGAGTGTGCAGATGTGCACAAAAATTAATATGAACTTGGAGGAATAGCCTCATCGCCATAAAAGGGCTGACCAAATGTTCACAGATGGAATTTGAGTGGACCCTTATTGAATAAGCTAGTAGGGCCCACTTGGGTCATTTGTGCATCAATCCCGTGTAGTCGATTTGGAAAAGGCACTGTCCAGACCTTTCCTACAGTAATTATTCTCATGCCTGATGCATTAATTTTTTAATTTGCATTAGGGTTGCTCAGTGACAGCACCACCACTATCAACAAGAAAAGAATTTAAAATGCAATTTGAAGGAGATTGTGTGTGGCTATGTTGATTTTTTTAACCTTCCTTACTACGATGTGGTTAGACACAGAAATTAAACATATTAGTTTTGTAGTCAAATGGAATCCAGAAAATCTTGCATATAACTAAATAAAGGTCTTGCTATGTCAAGGAACTTTCAAAACCCGGAATTAGAAATAAGGGAAGAATCTGGTGATACGAAAAGAAATAACTTTAAAATATTACTGCATATAATTAATGTTTCTTTCTTCCTTTCCCTTCTGTCCCACCCCAATGTTTATCTCATTCTTATTTTGATGTTGCTTTTAAACTGTTGAATTTATAAAAATGCGTATGAAAAACAACCCAATCCGTAAGTTTTTCCCTTTATACCATTCTTCCCAGGAGTCCCACTGAATTTGTACTCAGCAGAAGATAGCAGAAATGAAATGTAATCATTAAACTGTGAAATATGGAAATATTCCTCACAACACAGTAAAGCTGACAAAAGACTAATTTCAACAAAACGGGTTTTATACAATACGTTGGAGTATGGAAGCACCTGTTACATGGATTGAGGGTGGATGTCATTACCATGCTTGGGTATAGTCAGGGAAGCTTAAGGAGCCGTTGAGTTTCCCTGCACTGTAGTGGGCTCTCATCACCGAAGTCGTGTTTCCTAGAGGTGCACGGTCACCCTGTCCCACAGAAAGGCAATGGAGGGCTCAGAGGTCTGAGTTTTTTTGCCAAAGGACTCGTTTCCTCCATGGTCTACCACAACTCTTCTTTTGCCTGACCATAAACATTTCATCTCTGCCACGACAATTTTGTCCGAGGCCTTGTCTAAGTCTTGAGAACCTCATGGTGTTGCCAGTCAGCGCTGATCCAGAGAGGGAGAAGAGGTTCCTACTATATCAAAGCATGATTTGCCAAAAGACTTTATATTTTCTTAGTGATCTTTCTATCGAGACTCATTATGCTGAATCTTAGAGACCTCCAGTCCCCTTCTGCTTTCTTTTTGATATTCTCTTTCTCCTCAGCCTCTCTTTCCACACCATCTCCCTTCTTCTGGTGATGTCCTTACAACAGCCTGCTCCGTATTAGAGACAAAGAGTATGAGTAGCGGATGAATAAAGTAACTCAAGTTATGAGTTTGAGGGGGATAACAGGACATGTGTGGTTAAGTGACTCTCAAACAGGTGATGGAGAAGAGGTTGTGCAGGAGAAACGGACTTTAAGAAGGCCACAGCTGAGGATTAACAGTTGCCTGAAGTAAATGGCAGAAGATGCTTCCTATTGAATTTCATTGACTTGATTTCAATGTTATTTGTGCAAATGTTTTTCAGTTGAGTTCAGTAAAGTTAGTTTTGAGTTCTATTTCTGCAAGCAGGATTCAGTGCCGTATTTCTGTGTCCTCTTGTGCGCCTCTCTTCTATAAGAACAGAAAAGAAACTCAGTGCAACAGACCACACAGATATTTTGTCTCAGCAGGGAGCTTTCTCTCATACAGTAATAAAGCTGATGGCTAATTTGTTGTACCCAGTTGTGTGCACTTTTGCCATCCCATACCCTGGGTAAGGGGATGTTATTGTGTGGTTTTGGTAGCAATGTAAGATTTTGGCAAGAAGAATGATCATTATATTAAAAGTGCCCAGCTTTTTTGTTCCCTTCATAGATTTAGAATTAGATTTATTTAAGAAGAAGAAATTTGGTGGTGGCAATACTGGTTGTTTGCTTCAGACCAGGAGATTAACTTAATCAGGGCAAGTTGAGAATATCAGATAAAAGCTGGAAGAACAGAAACAGGACTCTGTATGACATTGCAACAATTTACCTCTCTGAAAAACAGAAATTGCCCATTTGCTGTTGAGGTGGAAAAGAGGTGGATACTTCCCTTTCTTACTCCCTAGGATATCTTTTTTTCCTGCTAATCTTTTACTGCTGGTGTGGAGGAGAAGTATTTGTTATCAAGAATTGGGTTGGATATTCAAAGTTCTAGGTGTTTGGTATAGCTCATCAAACTCTGTGGGAGCTACAGGTCCCCAGTATTTCTGAAATAGCAGCTCCTGGTTGCATTTTATGAGGAATGTGTGGTAATATTATCCATTAAGGTTCAGATTCTGGTACCGTAACTCAGATTGACTGGTACCATACTATAGAGGCAGGATCATAAATAGCAATCTAGCTGGTGAAATTTGGGTGCAACTCAGTACTGATTTTTTTTCTTTTGCTTTGCTTCACTCCTTTACTTCATGCCTTTTTTATAGCTTCTAGTTGAGCTTTTATGGTATTGTTGGGCATTTTTACATGCTCAAATATGTGGAAATTTATAAATAAATAAAGCAATTCTGGAATTGAAACGCACAATAATATGAATCACCTGGCTGTGAAAAAGGTATGTAATCAAAAAATTGTTTTGCCTTTATCTGTCTGGGGTATAATTTCAAAATGTTTAAAAAACATTCTTTTTTTTTTTTTAACTGGGTCTCATCTAAATAGCTGAGCAGGAGGGAAAAGCATTAGAATATTGATCAAATAAATAGGCACAAAGAATATAAAATTAAAGTGCCGAATGTCAGCAGGAGTGTGATAAGAGAGCCCACGTCTCTGTAGCTAGGGTTTTGTAGCTCCTAAAGGCAGCAGGTAGATAAAGGAGAGCATAGAACCAGGAGGAGTTCCCTGTGGGACTGCAGATGACATTGTAACAGATGACTCCAGATGACAATGTAAGAGGAGGAATGGAAAGAAATTATATTAACAAACTGTTGTCGATGGTTATAATAAGATTTGAACTGCTGAATAACCGAACCTGAAAGACCAACATATTTTTCAAGATGGTTTAGAAGGATCCCACGATTGAGTATGTCAAAAGCTGCAATTATGTCAAGAAGTATTACAAAGGATGGATTCCCAACATCAGATACAATAAGTGTATTATTACAAATCCTGATGAGCAAAGCTTCACCGCTGATGAAAAAAAGCCCACAAAACAAAACCGCAGTGAAACTTTTGGGATAAATTATATCCTTAAAATGTATGTCTTATGAGTCTTCCTCTCTCCTAATAGTGACAGAAAAAATAGATTTAAATCTGCTTTACTGATTACTAAAACATACAGGGACTAAAAAATCCATTTAATACAGTTACTTTTTTAGAGTTTTAGATGGTCATAGTGGATAATAATACCTTTATGATATTTTCAATACGTGAACCTAGCAGAGGAAAGATTTTTCTCAGAAAATTACAGATATTGGCTCTAAGGGGTATGCAGTTGGATAAACATTTTGTTTCCCAAATTCTAAGACAGAGAGAAGCACATGAAACCATAGATTATTTTTTTTGTTGTTGTGGGAAGAGGTTCTATAATAAGTCTAGCAGTTTTCTGGCATAAATTTGTCAGGGGAATAAATGTGTCTAATACATATTTTTGATGATTGATAATGGTTTTCCAAGTCTGCTAAATAAGGAAGCAAGACATTTTCTTTCTATGTTTAAATGATGGGAAAAATAGGCTGAGTGTTATAAAATGACAAAGACATTACTAGTTCAGAGGTTTTTTTTGAAGTTCTGAAAATTTTAGCTGCATTTAGTAGACTTGTTAGTTTTGTCAACGAAGACAACAATGTGCTTAATACTAGCAATTCATTTTTTTTCTTGTGTGACTCACAGTTGCCATATGTAAATATTAAGAGATTCAAACACAAAAATCTCCATAACTCCATTCCCAAACTAAAGTAGAAAAGCCAATTCTAAAATATCATACATCCGAGATTTGGCTCTTGGGGGTTTTCTTGCCAAACATGCTAGTGATTTGCAAATCACGTTGCTTACGTTGTTGGGTTCGCTGCCATGTGCACGTTGCTGCTTCTCCTCCACACCTTCCAGTAGGGAGCAAGGGAAAAGTCTGTTTAAGGTCCAAATGAGTGACTACGGCTAGAAATGGGGAAAGGTTTTGTTTTGAAACTGTTTGGTGAGATATTCAGAAGTAGCTTACCACCATGTGCGTGAAAATGGTTTCGTGAAAAATGAAAGTTAGTGTGGTCACTGCTGAAGATATGGCAAACACCTACTGGCAATGTGCATCTTTAAATACCATCAAAACGCTTGCTTTATTTGTACCTTAATTTAGCATTTGTGTTGGTCCCTCTTTTGCCTGTTTTGTTTGAAAATATCTTTCTGCTGACCTTGCAGCTTTGGTTGCTGTTTTGATAGTCTGCAGTACTTGAAGCAGCTCCAATAAATAAAATTTGCAAGAGCACTGGATGAAAAAAATCTATCTTAATTAGATGCTCATCGAAATCTAACACAAACTGTGTATGAAACATGATTTCAAAACTGAAACAAATATTTTTTTATTTATGAATACTCACTAAGATATATACCTAATGCCAGTGTCACGCACAGCTTTTCTGAAGCAAATGGGAAAATGGAGATTTCTGCTGACCTCAGAGCTTTTCTAAAATAAGTTTCTGAGATGATTGTAACAATCTATAGTAGAGTCATTTTGTGGTAGCGCATAACTTTTTGTTCACTGAACTTTGCGTGCAGAGAATGATGGTGTATAGGAGGGGGACATCTCCTGCATGGATACAGGAATGTACTCACTGTTTGCAGTCTTCTATTTTTGTCACTCGTGTCCTGTTTTATGAAGCAAAGTTCTTTTTCTTAATGTCTGATATGATGTGATATGCAATACAATATCCAGTATTGAGTTCCAAGGCTTGGTGTTCATATTATTTGTCATCCGTGTTCTTGTGGAGAATCTAATAAGGGAAAAAGCCTGAAAACTTCGTATTTTAGATTTTAAAAAAATCAGTTTCTGATATGGGACAAGAGAAACTGGGTCTGCAAAATAATTTATTATTATCTGAAAAATGCCAAAATGCGGTAGAGGAAAAATGGGGGCATTAACCTTGAGAAACTTTATTTCTTCTGTTTTCATCTTCCCGTCTGGTTTGGTTGTCACTAACTGTATCCCCTGCCAAACTACACAGTCTTTCCAAGCACGTGTGCCTGCCACCATGCCAAAACCTTCTGTTTTACCTACACTTTTCCTTTGCATGCCCAGCTGGGAGGGTGTTCTCTGGGGCCGCTCCTGCAGAGGTACCTGCCCTGTTGACCCCTCCATCCCCACTTTGCTCTCCCGCAGCTGGGGCCACCAGCGCTCACCCCAGCGTTCATCGACGGGGAAATGGTTAAATAAAGTTGGGTTTATTTGTGGAGGAGGCCATCCCCTGTGAGCACTGAGGCTCCCTCCTGCAGCCAAACATCACACAGGGTGTAGCATTCTGGGTGAGGGGACTCCCCAAATCCCTCCTGAGGGCTCCTTCCCAGGGGTGATGGCTGCTGCTGAAGCTGCTTGCTCAGGATGGGTGCTTGGGCATCCCTTCTCCTCCGCTCCGTGCTCTCGCTCGCAGGAATACACCAGAGAGACAAAGAGCCTTTCATGAATGCAAATTTCAGTAGAAGTTCTTTTTTACTTTCATGGAGAAGGGGAAAAAAAAAAAATCTCAGGAACAGCGTGGCTTCCCCACAAATCTCCAACTAACCCTTGCACTCAATTAATCTTTGTGACCTTCTAATGCCCCGTGCCATGAATTGTACCTTGAGGTTAAGAAATAGGTCTCGTAGTAGTTCCCAGTGATTCCTGTATGGCTTTTGTGTTCCGAGCCTTCAGATGTTGTTGATTTGATTTTGAAATTTCTTTCATGCATAATGTCTTGATCTGATAGAGCTTTCACTTTTAAAGCCGAGCTTTAATTTGTTTAATCTGACATATTCTTAATTATACGAGCTGTAAATTTTATTGTATTGTAAAGCCCTGAAATACATGCATAAAGATGCAGTGCCAAGGTGTGATTGATTAACGGGACCGTCTTACTCTTGGGTGTGACAGTAACGTGCACAGAGGAAGATGGGGGGGTATCTGCGAAGAAAATCCTGGTGCAGAAACACCATCCTACAAACACTTGTGGGTCTGTGCAGTTAACTTTGCAAAAGCTGCGCGTGGGCCAAAGGCTCATCTGGGATCAATGGGGCTGCTCTGTTTCTGGCCCATAGGGGTTTAGGAAACAGCATAAAGTGGGAAAGCGTGAGCTAAATTTAAAAAAAAATAGGAAATGGCTGAAATATCTTCCCAATGTCTTGCTGGGACATTGACTTCAGCCCCCTTGTTGTTCATTGTTGCGTGGTTTCCGGACGGCATTGCCAGGACTGGGGCCACGTGACGATTCATCCTTCAGTAGGTATTGCCTACGCTGATGCTACCTCAGTGAAAATGGAACAGCAGCAGCACGAGCAGAGATGGTAACATGCTAGAGCAATGAGTGAGGACATGCAATTATTTCATTATTCATGCGTGGGATCTCAGGAGACTTGCTACAAAAATTCAGCTTCAGAAACACCAGCTTTTTTTTTCTGATGAGCCAAAGAAACTGCTCTGCTAGCGTAGCCAGTGGAAGTAACCTAGCAAGGCTTGGTGTTTGACACAGGTCAGGAGAAGGCAACCACACAAAAGCTCTTTGATTTTAAAGCAGGACGTGGGGCCGTGCTCTGCACCCCAAGCTTTGCTGTTGTACTGTTTCTGGTGCATCAAGGAGGAGCTCTGTGCACAGTTATCCCTGTTTGGTACAAAAGGGATGGCATTGCCCACACAGTCTGCTTTGCCCTGTTGTCCAGGTGGTGGCAGGACTATCTAGTGCCTGAATTTTCAAAAGCACTGGTCATCGTCAGTGGTCCCTGGGGAGATGCAGTGCGGGGGGATGTCTGTGTAGTTTCTTTCACCCATCTCTTCCTATATCATTGTTTAGGAGGCTGCTCAAAGTGGTGCCAACTTTTTCATGCTGTAACTCTGGTCGCATGCTGCCTTTCATCAGGAACTTTGCACGGTCTGTCTAGCAGGCACAGATAGTCGACAGTCATCTGTTACCTCCTGATAAAGACGGGAGAGTTTGTTAAGTGACTGATGGCTTTTGCTAAGTCTTCCAAGTATGATTAATGTGGAAAAATGTCTAGCCTGTTGATAGGTAAATAGGAAAAACAGAAGCACTCTCCTCAAGACAGTTTTTGCATGTCCATTCATGTGCTTTGATCAGAAGGAAAGGTTATAGGAGCTTGCTGATAGCCCAAACACTGACTAAGGGAAAGCAGACATACTCAAGACATATCAAAGTCCTAGGTCCTAGAGTCATATGAGTACACGAAAGTCCACTCTTCTAGAGAAAGTAAGACTGCAGCCTTAGAGGTTGAAGAGAAGAGCCTGAAAAATGTGACTCATTCTGTAAAAACTTGTACAATCCAAAGGAGTACATTAATATCTTGTGCAATTGCATGATTTAGAGCATCTGATTCATGACTTTTCAATGGCCATAGATGAGAACACCATAGTAGCTATGATTAAAAAATCAGCAAAATATGCATTGCTTTTGATTGCATAATTGCTGCAGTGCTGTAAAGAATAGTCTCGTTATTTGTATGTTATATGGAGGTCTTCAGCACGTCCTACTGATTGTTAACAGTGCTGCATTGGGAGTAGAAGACCATGTTGGGGTAGAAGACCATATCTGGCCACCTGGCTCTTGTTGAGAAATAGAGTTGCATTAGTGGGGGTAACTGGTCTGTCTGCACTCAGCCTAATGTAGAGCTAGAGTTCGACATGTATGTAGTGACTTTTAGTGAACTGGTATTTCAACACTTACATTGTGAGGGCATTTCTGAGTATTTTGTTCTTTCAACGTGCATGCGCATAGTTTCAGGTTATCTGTCTCTGAAGGCTCTTTGTGCTCCAGTAGGCTAATTTAGCTCACCAATGGTAAATTAATTGCTCTCCAACCTGCTATTTATTTTAATGCACACTACAGAAAAGTATCAGATAGATAGGCAGCTTACATTATGACTGACCCTGCAGGTAGGGAATCAACTTTGGGGTGTCCTGGATGTCCACAACTTGCTTCATTGCCAGGGGCTCTCCAAGGGCTTGCTGCTTCCAGGACCTTCTCGCTACTGTAGAGCCAAGCCCATGACACACCAAAACCAATTTAGAAGTCCTGTGGATGCTTTCTTCCTCCTTGCACTGAAATATATCTTGCTTTTGTCTGAAGGGTTCAAGTCTCTTATGATCTCATCCTGCACGTTTGAATCACTGGTGGACATGTCATTGACTTAAGAAAATGGATCACACGCATACAGGAGGATGTGTTATGCAGTAACTTGAGCACAGCAATTCCCCAAAATAGTCAGAGGATGTAAAACTGTTTTGGCCAGTTATGGTTTTCCAGATAACCCTTCAATTTCACCTTCTTACTGCTTAAAGGCTAATATACTGCTCGCAGCTGCTGCTGCAAGTTTGTTCTGAAACCAGCCATCATTTTTGTACTTTCATGTATATTTTCGAAAATATGAAAATATTTCATTACAAACCAGAAAGGAAAAAAAAATCAACCAGTAAACTTGTGTACAGTGAGATAAAAATCAGTATTTCATTACTTATTTATTTATTCATTTATTTAAAAATCTTTAACCAGAAAAATTCATTAAGATGCAATATCTCATGTACAATGATGGCCTAGGGATGGGAGATGGATTAAAAAATGTAAATACTATTGGGTCTAATGTGCGTACCATTAACACAAATATGAAATTAATGTAAAACTTTCTGACAGTACAAACTTAGCTTTAACTCTTTAACTATATGTTTAAAATAGTGCAGAATGGTGGTAGGTTTTGGCAGACGATAGATGCAGTAAACAAGTGTGTCTCAAAAGAGACAAAATGTCAGCAAAATAATTGCCTAGCAGTACTTCATATCAATTAATTCATTTGTATTTAATTAAAAGGAGTCATAACAATTGGCTGCTGTATAAAAGCCCCTTAGCTCTGGAGTCTTCTATGCCTTTTCTTGGTTTTCTGGGGCTGGATATTGTTAGCCTTTTTGAATAATTCAACCCAGATCTGTTTCCTCAACAGAAAATCTATCTTTGAGTTATTCCCTTTTCTGCAGGGAAGCAGCAATAAACAGTAGCTTTGTGCGTCTTATAAATGACAATGAGGGAGACTAGGGACGGGATTTCGAAAAGTACTTGAAACTGAAAATGTTGGGGTTCCTAAATCAGTTAGGTGCTTCTAAAGATGTACGTTATCCAAGATGACTCCAGTGAATCCAGGCAGAGGATGAGAGTGCATTGCTGGCCTGGCCATTGCTATAAAGCCGCAGCAGAAGTGTAGCCATGACGTCTAAGTTCATCTAACCTTTCCTCTATGGTACTGAGGCAGTGGGTAACTTCCACATTTGCTCCCATACATGGCCAGGTCCTCAACCCCTTCCAAACAGTGTCCTGTTGTACTCACAGAATCACAGAATCATAGAATCAACCAGGTTGGAAGAGACCTCTGGGATCGTCAAATCCAACCATTGCCCCGACACCACCAAGTCAACTAGACCATGGCACTAAGTGCCATGTCCAGGCTTTTCTTAAACCCCTCCAGAGATGGTGACTCCACCACCTCCCTGGGCAGCTCCTTCCGATGTCTAATGACCCTTTCTGAGAAGAAATGCTTCCTAATGTCCAACCTGAACCTCCCCTGGTGGAGCTTAAGGCTCGCTCAGAGTTATTGAGTATAAACATGATCCATAAATCTGGTGAGGAGACCCTACTGGTTTAAATGCCCCTGTTTGGAAATACATGAGTGTAAGTCACCAAATCGATCTAATGAACAAAACTCATCAAGCAAGGGTTTGGTGGCTGCCCTTACATGTGCCGGTAGCCGTGGTTCAAGTGCCACCTCCCACCTCAGCCCTGCACTCCTGGCCAGCTCACTCCCAAAGCTGGTCTGCACACTTGAGCAGAGCCCCAGCGTGGTTTTCTTTTCCTCATCAGCAACTACGTCTCTTGAAAGCAGCAGTGAAAATGGTGGCATTTGATTTATCCGTTTTTCTCTGTCTGGAGATGGCACTTAGTGCCATGGTCTAGTTGACATGGTGGTGTCAGGGCAATGGCTGGACTCGATGATCCCAGAGGGCTCTTCCAACCTGATTGATTCTGTGATTCTCTGATTCTGTGAGATAGAATAAGCTACTGTTGTAAACTAAATGATGCTTGCTGAATGAGGTGGCCAAATTACTTTCTTCAGAATATTATCTGTGATTGTTTTCATTGTTTGATCATTTCATAGTTAAGTCATAAAATCTTATAATTTGTGGTGCCTCTCCCAGTCATTAGAGCAAATTAACAAAGTTTGCTATTAAACAAAAAGTAAATAATACATCAACTTCCATCACATGTGCTGTGAGGTATCATCTGTTACTACAGTACCTCTGGAGACACTCGCCTGGGAACACACTGTGATTTTAAGAATAAAACATGAAGAATTTGGGGGTGCTTCCTGGGTGGAGGCTGTCAGCTGCTCTAGGGGCAGCCCACCATGGGCAAGTAAATGTTTCAGGAGAGCCCCAGCTGTAGACTTTTTGCTGGTAACTCATTATGACCGGGGAAATATTCATCACTTGAATGTAAATACCAAAGTGGCATAGATGTTAGTGCAGCAAACTGTTACCGTGGGTCAAGTCTTTCCAAGTCCAGGCTGACCTACCACCACAGATGATTGAAATAAGATATTTTTGTGGAGAAGATTGCAAAGTTTGCTGCTGTTAGTTGCAGCTCTCCCCAGTGGCATTTGGTTGATGCTGTCTGTGGGCTTACAGGCATGGTTCCCCCCTGCCTTTGGCGTAAACCAGAGGTAGCATGTGCCGAGAGAGTGGGGTTAGAGGTGTCTAAACATCACCTCAGAGGGGTACGAGAGTGGCAGGAGTCTGTCCCTGGGGTCTGCCACTCCTTAGGTTGCCTGTGCTGGAGGTACCCCCAGCTTCAGGAGGAGTTCCTCATGTGGACTTACAATTGCCATCATTTATTGCCATCATCTCTTGCCATTTTTGGCCTCCCCAAAGAGGGAAGCGCTCTCTTGGCCTGCGTCGCGGTGGTGGTGGGGAAGGGTTAACCCCTGTCAGCTCCCCGCTCTGCCTGCTGAAGTGCCTTGTTTGCAAAGGATTGATAGAGTACCCTTGAGAGAAAGATTCGCATTTTCACTGTTCCGTGTCAGGGAATGAGGTTGTGTGATTTTTGTGTCATTTTGCACTACCATATTTCTTCCATTAGGAATTCTAATATTTCACAGCCTCTGTCAAGGAAACTGCTACTCCTAATGCATAAGGCGAATGCATTCCAGATGGCCTCGTAATCCAGTTCAGGTTTTTCACATACATTATTTCAGTTCCAGTGCGGGTCCAGGCTCAGGTTTGCCAAAGCTGGTTTCATGATTCATTTGCAACTGCAACAAGTTAATCCCGGAGTGAATAGCTATGTCCACTTCAGGTGAATTCTTCTTGTATGTTGGCTCCAGACATTGGCTGGTAAGAGGTACTTCCAAAATAGCAATTTATATTCAGCATCCTCATGCCAAATTCCTCTCCGTATCCATGGCTGATGGATCAAGGAGATGTTTCTAAAACAAGAGGTTCCTTAATTTATGAATAGTATTAGCTAGCCATTGAAACTGGTCCAGTTCAATGAAAGCATTTTAAAGCATCAAGAAAAATATTTAAAAGGGGAAAGCCCAGTGAGCTACGCACATAGAATATTAAAATTTAAATAATTCCATGGATTGAATCATGATTAGTGCTTATCTTTGTTAATTCTCAGTCCGACAACATAAGCAGTAGCAAATAAGCAAAGTACGACTTTATGCAGCTTTCCCAAGGTTTTCTGTTTGTTTCTGTCTATGTTTGTGGGTTGGTTTTTTCTTTTCAGAGCTTTTGTGTTGCATTTCTTTGCGCTGTTGTCTCTTTGGGAATTTCCATAAGGCTGTGTTGGATATTAAATACAATCTTCTATTTACATTTTGGTAGTGAAACAGTTTAGTAAACATCGCCCTAATTCTACTCATCTGTGGTACCCTTGTCACAGCCGTGCAGAAGCCCGGCTCAAGACAAAGCCATCTCCATCCCTTTTGGTCTCCTTTTGTCTCCAGCACAGTTGGCTCCATCACACCAGCTGAAACGAAATGATATTTCCTGAGCACTGACCTCTTCGACACTTATGTGGACTCAGCATCTTAATTGCTGTTAGTGTGAGTCATCTAAAGCTGGTGCATAATTTCTCGAGACATTTATAGGAGATCTACAGTAGACAGTTACTCTAAATAACAAAAATAAAGAAATCCATAAATCCCATGAAACTTTCCCCTACTTCATTTTAAGTTGTTTATACAAGGAACTTCATGTCGTAATAACACTTTTTGGCCTTTGTTTGATTGGAAATTTCTATTAAACCGTTATGAGAAAATAACTCTATGCTTCAGGTTTTATGTTTCAATTTGATTAACAACAGGCTTTTACAAGGACTCTAGCACTGCTGCCTCTACTGTACGCACCCAACCTTATTGCACTAGCTGCTTTTCTGTACGGAGTGGACTTTATCAAGAAAATTATATTTCCTGCGTATGACATTTTGGAAATGTATTGTATGTCATATCCCTCTCTTAAACGCTGTTAGTGCGAATCATCTGATGCTGGTTTATAATCTTTGTACTATATTTATAGCAGACCATTGCTCTGTAGTGTTCTAAATTTCCTGCTTATGATGCAATGGCAAAAGTCATTAAACATTAGCAGTAATAGTATTTTCACTGTAATAAAGTGTTAATTACTTCCACATGTTAATCGAGTTGGGGGGGTAGAGAGATTTTTGCTATTGTTACTGTGCCTAAAATAATTTCCATGTGATAATTTTCCAGGATATCAAAAACTGAATAATTATACACTAATTAAGAAAGTAGAGCCTGCTCTGGAGTTAAGACTGCATTAATTTTAATGTTTTTACAGTCCTTTAATTGGGGAAAGGGCTGTAAATTGAGAGCTGACGCACTCTCCTACCATGAGCAGGCCTGCCGTTGCAATCTGCCTCCTATATACCGCAACCCAAGGTCAACACAAGTTTGCAAAATCCCTCTGCTCTTCATACGAAATGTATTGGTGGTGAAGCGTGCATCTATCACTCTGACAAGCATTTAACTCTCCAAGAGCACATGCTCTCACTTCTTAAATTATTAATTGCATTAAATACATTTTCATATCGCGGACTGTTTGCTACAAACTGTTCCCGGGCAGGGAGAGGCAGTCCCCCCGCAGTATGAGACACTTTGCCTTCTGGTGTTTCGGCTGGGAAGGGCTCGGTTTCGGGAGGCTGAAGGGCTCGTGAATGAAACGTGCTGAAAAATTGCTGAAAAAGTCACCCTTGCAAAGTCTTTTTTCTTTTTTTTTTAATGTTGATCAGTTGGCTTCGATTTCCCCCCTCTCTTTTGTTCTGCGCTGATGTCTATAAGTCCATATTGTTTTGGTTTGTTTATACCTTTACACTTATCAGCTCGTGCAGTTTTCCAGGGTATTCTCCCTGTCACACCATTATCACAGGCAATGGCATCATCATCCGCTTCATTATCATCTCTGGGTCGTTCCAGCCCGGAATGGCTTCGTGTTACAACTAAAAGGAGGAATCTGGCAAATGGATCACATTATCTCCCTCTCTCACTCTGGCATTTGAATGCATTATACAAGACGCAGTCTTTATATTAACAGGCATCCTGACCTTTGCCTGTAACATGTTTATTTTAGCAATACTTGCTAGTGCTGCTGGAGTTCGGCTCCTGCCAGTTCCTCGTGCTATTGTAAGCCCTGTGTTTATACCTTGCTCGTGCCAAACCGGCTCCCAGGCTGCAGAGGAAATGTTAAGGCCCAGGTGGGAAAGCGGAGCTGGGGAGGCAGCTCGCACCCCTGCCTGCCTGCTGGGTGCCCGGGGATGGGGTGGCCCCGGGGCACCGTCCTGGGGGACTGCGGGGCCGGCTGCCGAGGGACCCCACCGTGCAGGCTCAGACCTGGGGGTGCTGAGGGCTTGTTTATGGCAGAAAATAAAGGCTCACTGGATCAGTATTTGTGGTTAACTCTGGAAATGTCACACCCGGATGCTAATGGGAGCATCTTATGGTAATCAAGGTTTGGAGCAGGCAGGATGAGGTCACAGAATAGTGAGGGATTCACATAATTTAAAGCAAAGATTGCTTTAAACCAGGAAAGATTCAGGGGAAAACTTGCTGGGGATGTGTTTGGGGTGCGGGTCTCCAGAATAAGATGCGGTCAGAAACAGTGAAGCATTTTCACCCACTGCAAGGCTGAACTACCCACAGGAACCTTCAGCAGACTTAGACATTTACCTGTGACTCTGAGCTCACATTTGGTGGAGGTTTGAATCTCAGACCCTCTTCTATCCCCTCTCTCCATTTCCAGTTGGTCCTTAAGGAAAGCACTTGGACTCGATGATCCCAGAAGTCTCTTCCAACCTGGTTGATTCTGTGATTCTGTGATTCACTTCAGGGATTAATAGAAAAATGAAAATATTTTACTAGCACGCATGTCTACGCTTACTTGGTTTACTTGCAGTTTACTTACAGCTTAATTATTAATGAACATCTCTTCCATAGGAAGAGTTTTGTAAAGCAATAGGAAACCCATCACTTTCTGAGCATTTTTGGGGTACCCTGTTGGTACCAGCACAGGAGGATCTGAGCACAACTGAGAAATGCGAGCCCGCCTCTGTCTGACCTTTCCTGGAGACCTCGTTGGATAAATCCTGTCTAGGGGTATTTTTAAAATTTCCTCAATTTTCTGCTTTTATGCATTTCCCATTGGCAATATTTTAATGGCATTGCTGGTGTCAAGATCAAGCATGGAAGCATTTTAAAGAAGTAGGTGTAAATATCTTGATGGTAAGCATAAATGTAGATCACCTTGAGCCTCCTCCATGTCGTTTCAACAATAAATATTGAGAAGATGGACACTTGCCAGTACTGCAGGACAAAGTAAAATCGAGACACTTTTAGAGGTGTTTCCAAAGTGTGTTGATGCATTTTGATGCATTTCCCTCTGTAACAACGTGAAGCGACATGAGTGGCCTGGAAGCATCTTTGCAGTTTACTGCTCTCTGCTGAAACAGCACAGAGAAATAACCCCTCCCTTCTGGAGGTGATGGCTTGACATGCAGAGGGAGTGAAAGTCAAAGTTAAATTTCTCTTCATCCTGCATCCTAACGAGGGCACGTACTGGCCGCAATTTGCTTTGCAGGATGCGTTGGACAGTTGGGCACGGAGCAGTGGCAAACTGGCTGATGGAATTGCAGCCCGAAGTGCAGATTTCTTAGCTGGTTTTGAATAATATTTCTTACATCATTTTAATGACACGTTCCTTTGAGGCAACATAAAGAACATTGTGCTACAGTTGGTGCTTTTATTGTGTCTGTTCAGTGGTTCAGGTGGAAGAAGTCATATTTTTCGATGGCCAACATAGTTTTGTCTGGTTAGAAAACTGTGAAACATCTCTGCAGAGATCAGTCTACCTGCTGTTTAAGAGGGAAAGATTGTAGGAAAGTTAAAGACAAATCACAGAAAGGCCAGGAGAAACATTTTTCACCCAACTTTTTTTTTTTTCTTTCTTCTGCTCCAGTTTCTCTATTACCATTGCATTAATTAGAAATTTAGGTAAATGACATAAGTGCCCTAATTTTTTATTTCTGCCAGGAGAACAATTAGGCCATTAGAAGTAACAAATGGTCTGGACTCATATTGCGTGTTAAATATTCCAAGCTGCATTATTTCTGACACAAAAAAAACCCCCAACCCAAATAATAGTTGTTTTGGCCAATTTTTACCATAAGCAATGTCAGCTTTAGCAGATGCAGTGTACCATTGGCTTTTTTTTTCTTCCTCTATTGTCATGGCTCATTAAAGTGTGCTGACTCTTGTGGATTCCCGTTTCCTTTAGGTAAATAGTTATTTACATGAACTGCGACATTTTTCTTTGGTGACAATTTCTAATTGTTCAGGCAACCAAGGGTGATATATTAACCACTCTGAATAAAGCTTCACCTATGAAATAAATTACTTTAAATTAACTATCCTTTCAAAAGAGGCAAAATTTCCAAATGGACAAATTAGACCCTTCTTAGCCACATATGGTAAGTGTTTTAAGCATTTCCCCACTGGTAGTTACTCTAGAGAACAATTCTTCATGATGGAGTGGAAGACTTCTTAACTCATTTGGGGTCTTTTTCATGGCAGCACTTGCCAGCAGTGTACTCTGAAGGGCTCGCTTTGCGGCTGAGCACCGTGCAGGCTGTGTTACGTGTGGCTTTAATAACTTTTTGCTCCTACATATTTAACTCTTGCCACGCTGTGTTGGAGAACAGTGGCAGAAAAGCCCCCGCCCTGGTGCGTGTTTTAGTTACGCTCCTTTTGAAGTGAAAATTTGGTTTCCAGCTTTAGCTTTTCTAAACAAGGTGCAGGTACATCAGTACACCGCAACCTTTTTGCTGATAGTAACTGCCAGGAGGACCTCTGTGTCTTCAGTTTGCATTACTTAGGTACAGCTTCTGTTAACAGGCCTTATACTGGAGAGAGTCCAGTGAAGGGCTACAAAGATGATCAGAGGACTGGAGCATCTCCCTTATGAGGAGAGGCTGAGAGCTGGATCTGTTCAGCTTGGAGAAGAGAAGACTGAGGGGGGATCTTATCAATACTTACAAATACCTTAGGGGTGGGTGTCAAGAGGAGGGAACCAGACTCTTCTCAGTGGTGCCCAGTGACAGGACAAGGGGCAATGGGCACAAGCTGAAACATGGGAAGTTCCATCTGAATATGAGGAGGAACTTCTTTACTTTGAGGGTGACAGAGCCCTGGCACAGGCTGCCCAGGGAGGTTGTGGAGTCTCCTTCTCTGGAGGTATTCAAAACCTGTCTGGATGTGACCCTGTGCAACATTCTCTGGGTGAACCTGCTTTTGCAGGGGGTTGGATTGGATGATCTCCAGAGGTCCCTTCCAACCCTTAACCATTCTGTGATTCTGCTTTTACTTATGCAACTAAATTGGGAGAAATCCCACCAGAGGCAGAGGCTTACACTGGTGTGAAACAGTTCACCTGAGTGGATATTAGGTTTATTCCAAAGACTGGTACTTTTAAAAATATCTATAGCCTTTTATGCAGAATAGACATCAATGGGACATCATCTCCATCGGGTCAGAATTTTAAAAACACTTAAATGAATTTGAAAATGCCTGTATATGTTTTTTAGGCACCCAGGCAGCTTTAAACATTTGTAAGTCCTTGCCAACTCGTGTCCTTTGGACCTCTGAGTACCTAAGTCCCATTTCAACGCAACCTAGAGCAAAGCCACTTAGGCGCTTTTGAAAATGTTACTGACATAACTCTTTCCCCAGTGTCTGAGTCGTGCCAAATATTGCAAGATAGAAACCTAAGAAAACATGTTTTTCTAATTTAAGTCATAACTTGACCACATTTCAACGTCCACATTTTGTATTTAGAAACTAAGAACTTCTTACAAGGAAGCATCCAATCAGTTTAAATTATGCTTAGTTTGTTTTTATGGTTTCCCATGACTTTTTTAGGCCAGCGTAGTTTCCCGTTTCCCACACATTAGAAGTCAGTAAGTCAATACATTGGAATGTATTAGGCTGTTTGGCATAATTTGAGCACACTTTTGAAATGGTTTCTACTACAAAAGACCTAGATATTGTACATCCATTTTACAAAAATAGCGAATTAAAAGAAGATTGTATTTTTTGTTTGTACGGGAAAAATTTAATTAAGAGTTATTTTGGTACTAATATTTACTCTACAAGAGTAATTAAAATAGAGAGATCAGTAAAATGGGTGTAGCTCTAAACACATGTTCTTGCTTTGTTTAATTATGTTGATTAGGTTTAAACCCCAATTTGGCATCACCACCCTTGCCTTAATATGTTGTTGATGAAACCATGTGGAGACCTGACCTTAATATAATCGTGACAAACCTCATTTGATTACCTTTAGCTAATTAAAACATACGTTATATGTACCATAATATTATTATTATTAATATTATTCATCTTGCACTCCTCTCACTCTATGTCGTTATGCTGGGAAGTAAATCTTACAGGGAGATTTCTGTCTCTTAAGGACCTCGTGCCTTTTGTATAATTGGGAGAGGTGTTTATTTCATGGGCCAGTTATAATAACAGTAATTATCATATAAAAGCTCTGTGAATTTTTAAATTGCGACGTGGTGTTAAGTTTACTGTGGCTCTGTGTTGGTGCAGGGAGCAGCCTGCAGTGTGCATGGGACAGATGTGGGGCTTGTTGTGTCCCCCACCCCGTCCTTCTTCTTTCCCCTGTCTTTCTTCTTCCATTTTGTGACCAGTTTACAGTTTCTTTCCCCACTCTTGGCTGCACATATTGCAGTCCAATGTTCTCGCTGTCCTGTTTACCATCAACATCAGGAAGCAGGAACATCATCACAGCCTTTAATTTCACGTTGGTCTCGTGAGTTTGACAGTGCCAGCATCCCCAGTTTGTACCTGCAAGAAACTACAGTGCAAATAAAGCAAGAAAAAATAAATTTAGCAGATCTTTAAACGGAGTTGCATGAAAACTTCAGAAGGGACCAGATCTGAGGCTCCCCATGAGCATGTCATAAAAAGAGACGTTTGAACCTTAGCCATCGGAGCCCCAGGTTGGTACCTAACCCACTGGACCATTTTTCTTCTAAGGTGGTTTGAAGAAAGCATAGCTGCTGCTAATATAGTATTGGTGCAGAAAATTACCTTCCAAAATATATCTAGAAATCTTCCTGCTTACAGCACAGGTAGGATGCGGGAACTGACCTCATTTATCAGCCAGGCTCACCTGGGAAGAACCTGGGTGGTTCCTGACTTGATTTTCCTTCAAAGCATGTTCCCTCATCTTCCACTCACTGGCAGGAAGAGTCTTTCATTTAAAATAATCTATCCCTGAAGAAGTTGGCCTAAATAATAATAAATAGTATTATTATTAAAAACCCTTGCAGTTACATCACCTCTCCTGAGTGCCATAAAAGCAGGACATCGAAAGTGATCACCCCTCAAGGTACGTTCGTGCCAAGAGCTGTCATTCCAGTCCCAACCGACAGCGTGGCACCAAGGCAGGACGCAGGGTAAGGCTGCCAAGCCATCGTGTGTTAATCTGCTGTGCAAAAACCTCACTCTAGGTAAGGACTGGAGTCACCAGTGTGATACTGCATGGTGGCCCCATCATCTACGTTCCCATTCTTGGCTGTAGACTTCAAGTCCTCCTACTCAATCAATCAATCAATCAGGTTGGAAGAGACCTCTGGGATCATCGAGTCCAACCATTGCCCTGACACCACCATGTCAACTAGACCATAGCACTAAGTGCCATGTCCAGTCTTTTCTTATAGTGAACCACATCTCGGAGTGTGCATGGGGGAAATGACTCCCCCATCTCTTGGTAAACCCCTTGGCCACCGTCCCCATGTGCCCAGCCTCAGTGCAAAGAAGTAGTACCGCTTTTCGACCACTAGTGGGTTGAACAGATTAAATTTTAATGCTTCCATCTTCCCACCAATGCACCCCGTGAAAAATAAATAAATAATGGTTTTTAAAATGTACAAAATCTAATTTAAAATGACATTGGGGTTTTATTTAAAGTCATGGAAGCTGGTTAATTCCAAAATGCTCTCATTAACTCACATCATTTAACAAGTTTCTATTCATTTAGCTCTCTCTCTCCAGAGCCTCTCAGCTGCTCTACCTCAACACATTGACAGCCTTCTGTGCTTCTGCTTCCCAGGGGGAGCTAAGGTGACTTTAAACTACCTTTTCATCCTCCCAGTGTTAGGGTGCAGAAATGAAATGGTGCAACTCAGGCGGCTCTGGAAGTCTGTCTGAATTACAGCGGGTTCCCCGGGCTGTCCACCGAGCCAAGCGTTGATGTGCCCTGCCCTCCTCCTGAACGCTACACCCTCCAGGCTCCCCCTCCACGTCCCCATTTCCAGTTATTTCTGTAGTGCCCTCAGCTCCTGCATGGGGGATATTTCCCATGGCTGATCTATAATTACTGAGCCATCACGGGCCTTGCAATAAGTGTAAAAGCGTTGGAGTATAAATGAGGATGTCACCCCACTTGTTCACTACGGGCTCTGAATCTTCCCCTTTGGAGAGCCCGTCCTTTACATCTCAGTTTCAGCTCTCTCTATAGTCTGGCTAATTATCTGCCCCATTTCATGATATTTAGGGTTATTGGGTTTTTTGTTCTTTTTTGTCCTTGCCATTAGCAGCAGCTTGTTCCATACTCTCTGCTAAAATGACTCGCTAAAACTCATTTGATATGCTTTTGCTTTTCTTTTGTTTTCAACGGAGACTTCTAGCAGGAGAGAGAATTAAAAGAATCTCTTTTCTCTCCCTTGCTTCCTTTTTCTTTTCTTTTTCTTTTATTCCTTCTGGAATCTGGAACTTTTATTTCCTGAAGTGATTACTGATATGTAATTAGTAGGTTTTTGGAAGCCTGGATTTGAGGCAGAGGGCTTTGAGTGACTGCTGAGCAAACATCTTTCAGTAACAAAGCCCCCTTTCAGATGTCTCAGGCTTAGAACATCCAAAATTCTTAGTTTCTTCTGAAAATATGAAGCTTTGGCTTTTTCCTCTGGTGTTACAGCCAGAGTCTGCTACCATCTGCATACTTGAAACCTGATGGTGGGCATTCAGCCCTTGGCTTTGATTTTCTTATAAAGTTCTAGAGATACTGGATCCAGCAGCCTGTCTTAGGTACATCACTTCATCGTTGTGTATTTCTTTCTAGAGGCAAGTGACTGTCCACGCGAGACGTGGACATGAGAGATGGGCATGAGCGACGTTTCTGTTCTCTAACCCTACCAACAGCAATGCAGATGCCTTAATGAGGCAACGGAAGAAATGCTGTTTCTCAGGGTTTTAGGGGGTGAAATCCACTAGTTATGCTGATAAATTCATTTCAGGTATTGGTCTGAAAACCACATAAACTTTCTTCTGGAAAAAGCAAAATATTTTCTAAGTAATTCATGAATAAATGATCTTTATGAGCACGAAACCCTGTGTGGTGGCGTTCTTCAGGCTTCAGCGGGTGGTTTGAGCAGAGCGTGCTAACCTCTCTTTGAAGAGGCAGCATCCCTCTCCAGCCAGCCCCCAAGACCTTCCTCTGGCATTGGCTTTGCTTGTCATAAAGTTTCGTAGTTCAGGAGTGAAGGACAGGAGGAAAGGTAAATTTTTGTGGAAAAAACAGTGAGAAATATCTCATGGGAGTGCAAAGGCGAGTCTAGTCTCTGCACCGGAGGATGGAGAGGTCCCACGGCTGGGGCTGGGTGCTGCTCATCCTGGTGGGTGGGTTTCTTTGGCTTTTTTGTGGACTTTTTTGTTTGCTTCCAAAACACCAGACCAAGCCCAGCGATTTCAGGTGCAATCCTGAGCAGTCACCAGCCACCACTGCACCAGGCTTTACTCCAGCCCTGGCCTGGAGGTGACAGGCACAGCATTCCTTTGCAAGTTACCATTTAGTTCTCATTTTATCTAATTAAAAGCCTTTTGAGTTTTTTATTTTGATAGTTATTTGATGTGTTACGTTACTTTTGCACTGAGCTCATAGATTGGATAAGAACATTTATTCCTGAGAACTTATTTATTCGGCAATTACATTTTACTTAGGAAAAAAAACAACTTATTTTAAAGAAAAATAATTAAAAACATCAGTTTACTCTTGATCATTCGGGGATTAAAAACTATATTTGATCACGCAATAGATTTTTATTATTTTTATTCTTGTGTTATAGCCAGTGTACAGTGGTTTTATCTCCTCTTTGTACTTGCAATAACATATTATTTGACCATGAATCACTTTAATGGATTGAAACATAAGCATGTGAATTGAAAAATAGATACATTAGTCAAATCAATAAATAAATATGAAAATATATTTCTACTATGAAAAACCATCTTGGCTACTGTGTCCTCCAACTTGGACAGAGAAAGCTGAAATATATAGCTGTAAAATATGGCTTGCCGTGTCAACTAGCCAGTGCCTGCAGCCTAAAAGGAATTTTGAGCACTGGGTAAGTAGTATTTCATCAACAAAATCATAAAATAAAGACATTAAAATGAAGGAATGATTGAGTGCTGCAGGACGTTTGTAAAATCACCCTTCAGTCTGGGGCTGGAGTAGTTTAGTATTAGACATTGCATACTTTTCATATAAATTTGCTTACAAATAGCATGCCTTAACAAGCAATATTGCCAGACTGCCCCTGTAGCAAATATTTTTTCACTCTGTTGCTAAACAAACTCTACTCATGTATTCTATGGCGTGGCTACGGTAGGTATAAATAATACATCTTTAATATTATAAAAAGAATACAGTGTAAACCTTCACGCAGAGTATTAAGACCTTGTAATGATCTAAGACAGGTTTTGAGCTACTGAAAAGCCTTTTTTTACATATTTGTCATTGCAAAGGTCCATCCGTGGAGCTTTTTGGAGCCTGGTTCTGCTTTATATACGTTGGGGTAAATCCAAGGTTTCTCTGAGGGAAGCTTGCCTGGGTTTACACCATTCTAACAGCAGAATATGTCCCTTTTTATTTGAATTTGTGTGACCTTTGTTCTAACAGGACTGTATCTTCGTATTCAACTTCGGAAGCCAATAAACAACCTTTAAGGCTATGGATCAGTGTAAGCAGTTCAATAAAACAGATATGTTAATTGTTCATCTTACACGGTTGAGAAGTAAGCAGGCTTCAGTGCCTTTTTTTAGCTGACACACAGTTGAGAAAAGAGGAGCTTTCAAATCCCTTTCAAGTTGCTAATTAGCTATATAAGAGAATGACAAAAATACAGACCTTACCAAAGTTTATTTGCATTTTTCTACCTTGACATATTATGCAAATATTAAGTTGTCATTTGCATATGACAAGAATATCTGATATTATTTTACTTCAAGTCGCTTCAAATGCTGATAAAAAGTAAAAATATGGATCAATGTATGATAAGTTTTATGTATTTTTACGGGCTGCATCGTTACTTTTGGACTGATACGTTTTGCGTGTGAACTAGACTTCGTATGTAGCCATCCCAAATACCCTGGCTGAAATGTCTTTGATGTGAAATTTGAATTATGAGCATATCTAGCACTCCTAGTAAACTGAAGTAGGCTGAAACTTCAGATTTAAAAACAACAAAAAAAAAGTGATTGTGAATTTAGGAGCAACAGTTTTTGCTTATGTTGTGGCATAACAACTGCAAAATATTCACCAAAACAGCAAAGGTTTCAGAGTAAGGTAAAATACTGTTAAAAATAACACTGTAAAAAAATGTCCTGGTCAAGACAAGACCTGTTTGCAATTAATTTGGCCTGATGATATTGCATCTTCTTGCTGGGACACCCTCGAAGGTTCTTCGTGGTGTGGCGTGCCCCCGGGGACGTGCTGGGCATCCAGCCTTGCTAGGGAAATACGGCCGAGGAAACCTCACAGCATCGGGCCCCAAATACAAATGTCTCCTGAATCTCTGCAAACAATCACACTTCAAATTATTGTGCAGCTTTATTGTATTTCCAGCAATGTGCTTTGCTGGCAGTAGAGAGACAACTTCAGAGGCAATACCCTGGAATCTCTTCCTGTTATAGATGGCTGTAGTTCATATATATAATATGATTATTTCTTTCATTAAAGGAACTAAATAATGTTATTAGATTCTGCCTTTTTTAGTGCATCAAATGGTTTATTTTACTGAGGCTGGAATTATTCTTTTCCAGAAATCCAGAGGTCGTTGGTTATACAAAGCACCTTGCGTTTACAGACAAGAAAGACAGCAGCTTTAGCTGTATTTCTTGTGTCTGCTTCCTCATTGCCTGAGTGTGAAAACTTTATTGCTCATTATCTACTGGGCTGTGATGAAGTGACAGATGATTTATTGGGAGCCAAAAACTGTGTTTCAATGGTGAATGTTTTTATCCTTTTGTGTTGCAGCCTGCCAACCCCTCTAACTGCTGAGGCAACAAATAAAGAAAACTCACTGCTGGAGGGCCCTGTGACTATCACTCATAAACGTCCACATTTCAGATCCCACTCTGTTTCTAATTTGATTCAATTCCCTTTTGTTGCTTAAAAATTCAATTTGTTTAATTGAGCTGTTTGACAGTAAAATCTGAATTCCATGCATTTTAACCATTCATATTAAATTTCCCTCCACATAGTACTTTTATTAATGTGCTTTAAAAGAGGTCACTTTAATTTAAATTTGGTGACCTTACAAGCTTATAAAAAGATCTATATGCTATCCTTCTCAAACTGAAATTAAATTGAATAAATGTAAGATAATGTTACAGTAGATATTTCGGGCTGAGTTTTTGAGTTCTGCAGAAATGAAACCTGCACCGAGATGCTGGGAAGCGCCTGTGCCCTTCCCAGCGATGATGGGGCAAAGGAACTTCCCATGATGGGGCTGAATGAATGATTAAAATCCGTGTACAGGTTAATACTGACGTTGCAGGATAGTTACGTAGCCGTGGGTCTTTGTTTAATTAGTACCCTGTCCCTGGCTTGCGTTGTTTCTTTTTATTTTTAAAGAGGGCTACGTGGTTTTTGACATTTAAGTGGCTGAACATCTTTTCCTCTAGGATTAATAAGAAATATTGGAAGTGGTGCAAGACTTTAAGATTTAGTAAACTTTAATCTGTAAAATTTAATAGCAATATCCAAGTCATTATGAGTATATAGGATGCCGTATGGCTTTACAAACACTTTCAAGCAATGAGTTATGTTACAAGAATGGGTTTGCTGTGTATCATTACGCCCAGGTAAATGCCAGGATGATGACATAATTGGTAGTTGGGAGTAAAATACAACCTCTGTAAAATGTTACTAAGGTAAATGCAGCAGGGTTATAATTCATTATACATAAACATGACTAGTAGTTATTTATCATTTTATGAAATATAGAATAACCTGAGCTCGCCAGTTTCGCTGTTTCTTCATTACTTTATGCAAAATTGTTATGACACTCTCGTCACAAGGCTCTGTCTTTTATTTCCCTTTAATGATTTACCGATACCCTATCCCCGAATTCACGTGAGGTTACTTTCTGTGTTGCTCTCTGATGGTACTCTGGATATACAAAGTCCTAAAAACTGCCCTCATTAGGAATGATATCCTGCCAGTTTCAGACACTGACAAATTTACGGCTTTGGATTAAAGGTCATATGGGCATTTCAGCCATTAAAATAGTCCCATTCCATAATACCTGGGACCGTAAGGAAATACATTTTTGCGCACAGATGCCCGTTATGTTAGTTTCTGCTAAAGACATACAGTAATAGTTTGAGAGCAACAAAAGCCTATTTTGTACCTGTTCAGCTTGCAAGTGCGTTAGCCCTAGGCTACTGTTTAACTTTTAACCCTCTTGTTCATACAGCGTACATGCATAAAACTACAATGTACCACATAATGAAGCAAAGCTAGCAACATTTGTTTTATACTCTTTGCTATAGGACACGCTTCTCTCCGGTTTTAAAATCAGTTTGGAAAAAGAAAACAAAAACGAAGGTGTCTTTCTATGAAATGAGTGATTATGCTGGTTTTTCACACCCGTTTAAGAGCAGACCTGCTATGCTTTCTGTATATTAACAGGGCTTTCAAGTAAAAAGAAATAATTCAGCACAAAATGATTTTGAAGAAGAATTTCTTTTGCAATTCTTTTTCGGTGTCTGATTTTAAAACATTTTATCAAGCTTCCCCTATATGTGCCAAACACTCTCTTGTCAGGTGTAGGATGAACTACAGTATAACTGTGAGATATTTCTTTCCCTCATAACAATCTTGAGCCATAGCCCATGATGAATTATTTGTACCATCACAAGGAAATTTCCCCTCTTCTGCACTTAAACCCAGGAAAATTACACACCAATTGTAGCAGAGAAAACATCTGATGTGACAGCTGTATAGCACACGGAGATCCATTGGTCCATTGGTTAATCAGCGGATTTTAATGGTGCTGGGGAATACGTGGTAGCGGTGTCCTGAATTAGAAATGGCTCTGTGTTCTCACTAATAGGACAAACCTTCTACCTGTAGATGAAGGATTCCCGCTGTTTTAATGCTTCAAATGTTGAAAATTAAAAAAAGAAAAAAGAAAAAAGAAGAATGTGGAAAATCTGCCATAATTCAGAACACAAAAAGGAAATCCTGTGGATGAGTCAATTATATGGTTCCTAATGATGGTTCAGCCTGGAGGCCTTCTGCGAGGAGTGCAGGAAATAGGGGAAGATTAACTTGGTTAACCTTCTTCCATGTCTCTGTGCCAGGCAGGTACTTTGCTTACTCTATTCCCTCCTCTTTAACCCATCCTGTTATTTCCCACTTTAGTTGGGGACGCTTGAATTTCTATAAGTCTTTTCACAAATTTCATGTGTGTTTGCTCTTTGTTTTTTATCCTAATAGTTAAAATGGTAAAAAGAGTCCAACGCTGCATTGGAAAGTGAGATTTAGGGGTTTGGGTTGTTTCTACCTGTCATCATTAATGTGTCTCATCACATGCTCAGGAAAAGGAAGATCACAGTTTTCTTAGGCAGCTCATTATTAGGGATATATCCTAGAAATTAGAAATCTTCCCAAGATTAAAAGTAAAATCTCAGAGGCCCCTGAAGACATCAGTATCTTTAGTGAGCTAAAGGCCTGGCCAAGTGCAATAATGATAATGATAAATAACCATCATTTATTTTTATACATGCCCATATCATTTAGGACCTCATAGCGCTCCACAATAAAATCAAAGAAACATTAACTTGAAGTAAACAAATGACAAAACAAACATTAGCAGATGGGCAAATCAACAACAAAAATAAACAAATCAGCAGGTCAGAAGCTCGAACGCGGGGATGAACAAATGTGTTTGGAGCAGGGACTTCGGTGGAAGCTGCAGGAAAGACCAAATGAAGACTGAAAGGCTGCTCGTCCCCAACGTCCCGGTGTGCACGGCACCCTCGGACACCTTCAGATAATGTTATGGTGCCATTAACAAAGAGGCTTCCTGTATTCCAAATTTCCAATTAGAGCTACATGTTTGCAGCATCATCTTTTCTTCCCCAACCCTGAAGCTCCCTAAACATCTCCTGGAAGCCTTGTCTACAGGCACAGTTGGTTGGCGATGCCATACAAGCTAGACTGAGATGGACAATGGCAAACTGCAAAAATCTGGGCTCTGGGTATGCTTTTTTGACCTACTTTCATTACTGACACCCTGAATTAAAGAGAACGTTAAAGAAAAAGGAAGCCCTTATGAATCTTTTTTTGGACCTTCAGTGTGGTGAATGAGGCTTGTGCGTCTGCATATACCAGGGGCTGCGAAACTCTCACATGCCCAATTCCCAATAAATTCATGGTCCATAGGTGAGCTATGGTCGGCATAAGCATTTTTTGTCAAGGCAAGTAGGATCTTGTTGCAGTGTGGAGAATATTATTTTTATTATTATTATTATTATTCACTGCTATTGCTGATACTTACTTGTCGTACAGTTGGACCTAAAACTTTGTTGCACTATACATCAAATAAATGCTTACTGGAAAATTCTCTTCTCTGAAATTATGGAAGAATGTCTTGATAACCCATTTAATGAAAGAAATTAATTGCAATTCATTATTCTCACTGTATTGTAGCAACTCCTATAGCTAAATATGAGGGACTGTACGTATCTGGCATGCCAACAGAGATGAAACCCGTTGACGTGTTATAGCAGATGATTTTGAGTCAAGCATAACCTTTTTCTTTATTTTTATTTAAAACCTGTAAAGAGGTGGTAGAGGCAGGGAGGTACCTTCACCTAAGCCTTGTTTAGTCTCAAAACACTAAGAAGCATGAATGTTCATGGGAGTGCTGGAGTTTGCTCCTCATGCCATCCTCTTTGTGTTCATTTGTATTTGAGAAGAGCTTACTTTCGGTATGTGATGATCAATTGCTGATGATTTAACCAGAGACTGCGAATGAGGATTTTGTTTTCTTTTAAAAATACTATTCACAGACTATATAAGGACAGATTTTAGGTGAGGTTTTTGGATTGGTATATGCAAGGCCAGTATTTTGAATTCATTTTGGATTGAGATACACCTAAAACATGATGTGTGTAAGTAGAAGCTACTTGAAAGCTTGGTTAAAAAATTAGCTCTGTGCAACGTAAATGCATAATTAAAATTAACATCTTCAAATACTGTTTCTGTTCCTTCCTTCCTTGCTGAAAAATGATTTGTGCTTGCAATTTTAGCTTGAACAACTTTTCACATATCTGGGAAAAAAAAAAAAAAGAAATGTGAGAAAAGTACCTGCATATTGGCTTTTTTATGCTTTTTATAAGCTTAAAAAAATATGCTCAAGCATACTTAAACCTTTTTCTTTTGTCTAATTTCTCTCAGGCTGGACCTTAGTGGCAAGGTCAGCAGGAGAGGAGGCTGGACCGAGCCTTGGCGGTGGTGCCACACCATGCCTGGTCTTCCCTGCAGACAGTGCAGCGTCCGTGCTGCTCCAAGGAAAAAATAAGTAGGTATCATGAGTCTGACAATCAATCTACAGTTGCTGCGTTTAGATTATTTAACGCCACAAAAGTAAATAAGTGGTGATTGGCAAATGGACAAATCTAATGCACTTTAATGCACTGGAGTAGCCATAAAGCATGACTTCTCCCCAGGCTCATGACAGTAACTTTCCTTTGCGACTTTGGACGTTGTAAGACTAAGAAAAGCTGTTGACAGACATGTTCCAGGTCATAGAACAAGATTGCATGATCAATAATGTTGAAAGCAAACTTCAGGACTAGAAATACAATTCCCAACATGGACATGACAGAAAGATGCCACTAAACATTCGGTGCAGCGAGGGCTCTGTGTGGCGACGCCACCAACGCTGGGCCGAGAGGTCTGCAAGGCTGTGCCTTGCTCTGGGGTGCTCAGCTTTGGTTTCATTTCAGAGTTGGTTTTGTACTTCTATGTGATACAGTAGAGCGTAGAGGTGTATGTGTGGGGAATGATACCCTCAGAAACAGAAGGTAAGGTGCCATCTGACCACGCTGCTCTCCTGAGTGTCCACGTTTACATCATCTCCAACATGTTTTGGAGATGTCATTTCACAGCCAGGAGAAACGCTGCAGCTTTGTACAAGGCATGTTTAACATGAAAGCATTAAAACACTTTTGCTTATATTCGTAATCTTGAGATGTAGAAAAGTGATCAAAAAGAGGAAAATAATCAGAAAAAAATGAATCATGCCTTTGGCTGTCCCCACTTTAAATTTCTCAATCAGATTGTTTTGAATGATGCAATACACTTCACAATCTGTTTTCAAAAGGCTTTGCTTGGCAAATATGTAGATGACACTAAAACTGGCATCAGAGGTGGCAGAGTGTCATAGTTTGCAGAGAGACACGAGAAGGTATGAAAGAGCGTGTCCATCTGTTGATGAAATTTATGTGAATTGCTTGAGTGCTGCTTTGAGAGCTGTGGCTTGACTCATCTCTCATTTCCATCCACTGTTTGCCCGTTTGGCTTTGTTGAGTTTGGGGGCACAGGTGGTCCCTAACTCCACACTTGAGAAAGCATTTTGATAGACAGTAAATAGCAAGAAGTGGAAATGCTTTATTCCAGTGTCTTAGCCTGAACACAGAGATGGAGCTCAGCATTATCAGGTATAACCTTACCTCGTAAAACACCGCATATAGGAAGAAAACATCTGAAACTTGGGAATGTATCTTGGAAAAAGCAGGAGCCTGCCTGGAGGATGAGTGCTACAGCAGCCCCATTCGTGTAGCAGCTCGTAGGAATGCTTCTGTTACAAAGGTTTATTTTCCACAGTGTGTAACTTAGCAAAAACAATTCACTCCACAGTCAGGCTTGGCATTCGAGATCTCAGTCTGTATGTAAATGTTTTATAGTTTAAAAAAAAAAAAATTAATTGTACTGTTTCTAAATTGTAGAGGAAAAAAACCAGAAATAACAGATTGTTTTCTCCTTGCCTTTTGATGCTCCTTGCCCTTCTCTCACTGAGACCTTAATCTATTTTAGGAAGCATTTCTTATCAGAAAGGGTCATTAGCCATTGGAAGGGGCTGCCCAGGGAGGTGGTGGAGTCACCATCTCTGGAGGGGTTTAAGAAAAGCCTGGACATGGCACTTAGTGCCCTGGTCTAGTTGCCATGGTGGTGTCAGGGCAATGGTTGGACTCGATAATCCCAGAGGGCTCTTCCAGCCTGGTTGATTCTGTGATTCTATAGGGAGCTCTGTACAGGGCAGCCCCTCTGCTTGCAGGCACCTGACTGCTGGAGAGGAGCCTTCATGTTTTAAGCCTGGTTGGAGCTTGGGTGTCCAAGAGTGGGCTCATGATAAGAACATTGTTCAGTATTAAAACAAGAACCAGTAGCAAAATTTGGCTTTAGCTCTAAATTCAGTTTCTTTTACTTTCTCAGAGTTTGGGGTGGTCAAACCTGAGGTTTTGGGTTGAATCCAACCCAATAAAAACCACTACGTTTTATTTTTAAGCTGGCAAATTGCTATATATGTTTATACTTCTTAGTATGCTGAGACTTTATAAAAGAGAAAATCCCTCCCACCACTTGATTTTGATAGTTTTCCTAAAAAGCATGCACCATTTTAGGCTATATTTTCAAAAAGAACCACTAAAATTGTGCCGGCGCTATTTTGTGTGTAAAATGTTGATTGCACTGGAATAGTTTAGGTGCACAAAACCTAATAATAATAATAGGTGGCCACGCACAGCCCTCTGCTATCACCCCACTGAATTTTTTAGCTTTCCAAATGCCATTTTCTCAGCAGAGCAAGCCTGCAAGGTCTGAAATCTCCTTAAACCCCAGATCTTGTCAAGGCTTATGCAGGCTCTTAGTCATAAACACTGGGTCATCCTGAAGACTGTGGTTACATCTGTATTTCCAGGGCATCCCCTTTAACTGGGAGGGCTGGTGGTGGCAGTGGTGGCCACAGGAATGTCCACCCACAAGGACACGGGAACATGAGTGGGCTGCCGAGGCCTGTCCCTGCCTGTCTCTGGCAGTAGGACTTGCTTCTACAAAATGCTTTTTGTGATGGCCTGACCTCCCAAGAGAGGAGAAACCCTTTGGCTTCACTCTTTGTAATTGCTCATGCCCTTTTCTTATTTTTGCCTTCTAAACAAGCACTGTTTTAGGAGAGTGGGTGAGAAGAAAATCCTAACTCATTTTAAGGGTGAAGGTAGTGCAAGAAAACCAGTTGTCAATTAACCATCTGAGTGGTCTTTAATAGCTCTTGTAGCTGACGAAAAGGGTTTAAAATTAAATAAACAGAGTGGCAAAATATTTCCCATGCACCCACTCCTGATACTGTTTATATCATTTCAATCATCAAAGCATCTCTGGGTGCCTAAAAGCTTAAAAACATTTTTTTCTGAAGGTAACTTGGGTACGTCCACAGCCTCCTTCCAGGGAAGCGCTCTGAGACTGTGGTTATTACCTAGATATTATTATCCCCATTTGCTCATGGAGAGAAAAATCAAGATAAGAAGTGGAGGCAGCATCATGCATCATGGGGTTAACCCACGAGTCCTACTCTTGAGTAGGGTTGCCCAAGTGCTTAAATATAAATGCACGCTTAGCCCCTTTGCAGGATCGGGGCCACTGCGGCAGGGCTGCCCCGGCCCCAGCTCTCCCCAGTAACACCCGAGTGCGGCCGCCACCTCTCCTCTCCCTTCCCTCGGCCGCCTTTATGTCCCCGGCATAAATCCTCTTTACTCGGGCTTTGTGTCTGGGGGCCGGCAGCCGCGTTTGTTCCCAGACGAGGTGCAACGCCGAGGCTGAGGGGAAGCTGCGGGAGGGGGAATACATGCATATATATATATTTATCCAGGTATAAATACATTAATACAAAATATATGCACCCCCCTAACCATGCACAGGCACAGAGGGAGATTTTAGCTCCAAATTGTCAGGCTTTAATAGATTTAAATCAGGCTCTTAATGCTATTTTAACATATTTTTTTGTGCGTGTTTAGTAACAACAGTCATCTTAAATTGTAGTGGCACATGGCCAGAGGGAAGAGAGGTGTTAATGAGACTCACTATAAATGGAAGGAGCTCGGGAGTGACAGTTTTCCGGAGCACTGTTGGCATCGGATCGAAGAGACAGGTGGTGGCACAGGGCTGACCGATCACCTCAGATAATGATGAAAGAGGAGTGACAGGGGTGAAAGATTCAAGGACCACTGAAGAATGGTGCGGGGGAAGGCAGGGGCCATCAGCCAGCCCCGACAGGCGCGGCCGGCTCCCCACGCGCCGCTCGCGCCGGTGAAATATGAGGGGGGCTGATAAGGGGGAAGCAGGGTATTATCGATATCAGATGTGGAAATGAGTGGACTTAGTAACCTATCTACCATTTGGAGTAAGTATTTACGGTTTCCATGACCAGAATCAATCAGGTTTGAAATTCATTCTTATTTGGCAGAGGAAATGTGCACTTAACCTTTACATTCGGGGTCTGCTGATGAATATTGACCTAGAAAAATATCCCAAAGGTGTTGGGTCCGACGAAAAGTTATTTAATAATTTCATAAATGATTGCCGTACCACGGGGACTAAATATTTACATCGGAAATCCTAACTTGAGATGGGTGCTGGACCAGGGTGCAGATTATTGCTACACTGAGAGCCCTCCAACCTCTCATCAACCAGCCATAAATCAGGGGGATGGAGGAGTTCAGACAGAGCAAATTCTGGTGACAGCCACGTGATGGACTCACGGGGGAGAAAATGAAAATTCATTCCCTGACAACCTGCTACAGGCTGCAGGTATGGCAAGGGGGAGAAGCTAAATAGATCTGTATCAGCTGCGAGGATGGCAGACCCCCATCATATGGAAATGCACGAGGAGGGTAGGTGAAACCCGGAGCTGCACACAAAATGCTAAAACGTCAGAGCGGCTGAATCACCTGAGCAAAGATTATATAAAAATGCAAATTGCCTGTTCCTGACCCAATCACGTTTAAAAATGAAGGGACAAAGAGTGACAGGAAAGGTGCTATTATTACAGATTCAGGGTGATGCACAGGCACTGCTCAGATTCTTCCTCGGCAGCGGCTGGGAGGCAAGCTCAGGCACTGAGAATAATTTTCCTGCAACTGCCCTCTCCTATTTATACACCCAATCCAAAGGCTTTGGGGATGAAGGGAAACGATCCGGTGGATTTTAACGGGCTTCTGAGCAGCATCCATGCAAATCTGCTCTACGCGGGGATTTCAGTCCCTGATTTTTTTAATCTCACTGAACTTACTCAAGATTTTCACTGTGCAGCTAAATATTAAATTCACTTTAAGAAAGATTATTTTATAAAGCTGTTCTTGCTTGGGTGAGAGTAATGATCTCAAAGACTAGCAGGAATTGCTCTGAAATGCACAGACTGCTTGGCTTTACAAAAGATCTCGCTAATGGGCTCGATCAAGTATTGTTATCCCTAAAATTAAATGCCAGTGTTTAAAACTCCATTTTTATAAGAAGAACTTGCCATTAATAAATTTTAAGGCTCTTGATTAAATAACTAAAAGTGCATTATTATTGGGTTAATAATTACTTTCGATACGTTCAGGTTTTGGTCATTTTCCCTGCATTATTATGGCACGGAGGCAAAATTTCACTCATATATTTGACTTAAATGACAGTCTTTTGGGATTTGCAACAGAAATTATAACTTCTGCTGCAATTTACATGTTAAGTTCTGTAACCCCGTGATAGTTCAACCATTTGTAAAAGAACAGTAGGTGGCCTAGTGGTCTAATATTCAATGAATAATTTTATCTTACATCAAACACAAGGTCCAGTTTAATGTTTCATTACATTAAAATTGCACTGGGTGACATAAACTTTGTAATTAAAAGAGCATAACTTTTCCAAAATGGGATAGATGACTCTTGTGAAAAATCAGCATGTTTAATGAAGCCATTATGTTGTTATAAACCGGGTCTGGTTTTGCGTGTACGAGGTGCTACCTGTTGAAAACAAGCTGTGTTTATTGTCACTGTCTCTCTATAGTGCTTGGGGATTTAATTCCTTGATATTTTACACCCAAGAAGTCACACTGTGGCACAGCACCTGGTGGGAAAAAGCAGAAAAAAACCCCCACAACAGAGAAAGCAAGATGCCATCGCTGCGGGATACTGACTTCCTTGGGCACGGTGGACGCTGCGTGTCGGTTGATGTCTCGGGCTGTGTTCGCCTTTGGCAGAGCCAACGAGGTGCCATGGCCTGGCTGTGCTGTGGTGTGGCACTGCCTGGCACAACTGGAGAGGGTGGGAGAGCGTGCCCTCCTCCGGAGCAGCGCGGCGGGTGAGCTGCCCCCGGGCCCCGGGGCGTTCGGAGATGCACGGCGTCCCTGGGAGCAACCCCCAGGGCACATCAATCTCCACTTCGAATTGCTTCTTAATGGCCCCAGAGCTTTCCGAAGGGAACTGCACCACAGTATGGTTTTGCATTAGCTTTTATTTGTCTTTCTAGATATTACCATTAGTCATCGTTAGTTATGAGGCAATGGCAGATATCAATTAGAAGATGAAGTATGACCAGAGTCACGTGCAGGTGGTAATGGAGCTGCTGCGGAATGAGCTCCTGGCAGCACTGCGGTGTGGTGGCTCCATGATCCACCCTCTGCTGTGGGTGTTTTGGGTTGGCTGAGCTCGTGCAGCTGACTTCTGCTTTGTTTCGTTGCACTTTCTTCTGTTTGTTTCGTTGGAGTGAGCTGAATCAATGAACTTGTCCTTGTTGAGCCGGAACATTTTTGGACTTAATAGACCAAAGGTATGGCATACCTGTCTGTGCTTAGATGTTTGCTCGCTTTCACCTCAAATTAATTTCTTTCCCATTTACAATTAAAATACTTAATTAGTCCACAGGTATAAACAAAAGCAGGAGAAGACTGCTGGGGGGAATGTTGGTCCTGGCATAAAAACCATACTAAAAGAGCTGGGAGACACTCTTTAATGTCTCAAGATGGTTCCAGTCTTTGCTTCCTAAATCGTGGTCTCTGAGCTGATGTTCAGAGAGTGCTTTGAAGGGCAGGTGGGTAATGGGAGTTTCATTGCACAGATACGCTTATTGTCATAATAGAAAAAACAGAGTCATTGTAATGGGTTCAGGAGACCCGATATATCTCGGTTCTTGTGTCAGATATGGTTCACTAGATGCAGCATTAATTGATGCATTATTTAGCATTTGTTAAGATACATTAGCTATTTTGAGATAAACGGTTTTATAAACCCCAGATTTTCTGTTGATCTTTTTTTTTTTTCCTGTGAGGCCTAATGAGGTGACATGAGATGGAAAGAGAAACAGAAAGCAGATTTTAAAGATATGGAAAAAACACCTAAAGATGCAGATGCCTACAGAAAAAGGTGATTTTTGAAAATGCTGCAACACCCACTTCTACTCCACTTGCCTGGATTTCTAGGCACCCAAATGCCTTCACAAACCCCCTGCCCAGGTGCCTGGACCCCCAGCCTGGTTTCCCAGCTGGGTGCGGGGCTGAGTTATCTCTCTCCCTCTCTGCACGGGGTGCAAGTGAGCCAGCGCGCTGCAAATGTCCTCTATATTCTAAAAATAAAAGCCCGGATTCAAACATGATGTATCTCCTTTGATTTCCATGCAGATACACCAAGAATGAATGTATCTATTATGTCGGAGTCTGCTGGAATGTTAATTCTGAAAGTCATTTCTCTCAATCTATAATTATATCTTCTTTGTCAGAAAGTAGGAATTTCTTAGAGCAAAAGGGATTAATCTCAGTCACTGTTTTCAAACAGTTTGAGTTAGGTAGTTTCTGTAAGACTATCATTTCTTTTCTTTTAAGCCAGTTAAATTTTGCCTGAGGCTAACATTTTATACCCAGAGTAAATCTTACCAAAATTAAGAAACAGAACATACAGCTGCCCTTATTCCTGGCCCACAGATGTTACCAAAATCTGATTAAAAACCCCTTAATCTTCTGCTGCACCTTTTCATTAGTGTAATAATCATTTTTGCCAAATATCTGGCAGAAGAGGGTGGAAAAAAAGTGAAAAATATGAGGTTTTGATGATCAGCATCTTTGAAAAGACTCGTTGAACCTAGTGGGAGAAATGAGGACTTGGGGTAATCCATGTGCTGAAATATTTTTGCTTCTTTTTCTAGAAAATGTGCAATTTGGTCAGGCAGAAAAAATTGAACAGAGCCTTCCAAGCAATAAATCACTGGATTGCTGGTGACATTCATACAATGCGGATATAGTGTTAACTGTATGAGTCAGACAGCCCTTACTGCACTCAGCCTGTTCCTAGGAGGTGACCTTGCCACGGTGTAGTAATCAATCATCCTGGCACAGGACACACTGTTTTTGTTTAATATTACACTATTGGAATATATAGTAAACAAAGTGCAAAGGAAATTTCGAAAGCAAGCACTATATAAGGTGTGCTGTAATATTTTGCAGCCTGAGGAGTGCCAACAGCACACTCTGCGCTCTATGTGTGCCTCCAGATTACTAACTTTAGGCTGTTAGCAGCAGCAAAGCATATGTGACTACACTCAAACACTTCAACCGTCTGCACAGCTCGAGAGGAACAATTCGATGGAAATATGAAGTTAGGATTACAAAAAAAAAAAGATTTACTACCATAGACACTGCAGTCTAACATTTTATTTTGGCACTTTTATGCAGTGTGTACATCACGATTTTCCCAGCCAAATGACAGAATAGCAACATCCCGGACTGCCTGAAAAAAATTAAGCAAACAAATCTTAATTAACTAGTAAAAATTCTTTTAGTGTACGATAAGCGAGCTGTTACTGCTTATAGCCAAGAGGTTATATTGGATTTCCATGCATGAGTTATACCATGAGCCAGTTAATTCATGAAGTTTGCTGTCAGTGAATAGGGTAAAGGAAGACAAAGGCAAACTCTTTTGAATGAGGGAACTGTAAGTGAAATATATTGGGTTCTTACTGTTTTCATGTATAGTAGAGATGAAAGATAATGCGGTGGTAATTGAGTATATAAAACTACCTTGTCAGAGAGGTAGCATTAATGTCAAGTTTATTCTGGATTTTCACGAGTGTGAACCACTATGTGCGCGCTGCAAAGAGGTGAAGAATCAAGTCTGTTATGCCTAAGATTTCATTAGGTATAAATGTGGACACACATCATTTTTTTCAATACTGCAGCCTACTTTTATTTTCTTGTGGTTCTGGAGCCGCTGGTGAGCCATATGACATTGAGAAGTGATCTGGGACACTGTTTGGGATGACCAAACGTGCCCATGTGCTCTCACACGTACAAAAAGCCAAAGGGCTTGGAAAGGGAGCGAATGCAAGCAGTGAGCACACAAAGTTTTGGCCCTGGATTGCAGAGGAAGACAGTCGTAGCGACACTTTCCAAGGTGATCTGTAGGTTTTCTTCAAAAGGGTTTGATGCTCTTTCAACTTTAAACAGTTGAGAAACACAGCTCTAAAGTGTCCATCACCGGGAGATGAATTGTGCTTTCATAGCAGCGTGCCCTGACGGAGCGGGGTCGGGGCTGCCTGCGCACGGCAGTGGGGCTGCACCGCTGCCCACCCTTCCTCGGCTGTCCTGGGCGAGTGGAGATGTTGCTGGCCAAAATGTTCATCTTTTCATACTTTCCCGTAGCATTCGGGAGATGGAAACCATTTGGATAATGCTAATGTTTTGCTCAATTTTTAGGCAGCTCCGGGGGAGCGTGATGAGTCCCAGTCAGCAGAATCACGGTTCAGCCCTCAGCGATGAATGAGATGGGCAGAGTTGACCCCACGCCATGGGCAAGAACCAGCCACGTGAAGCCTTTGCGCTAGAGGACTTTGAGCTTTAGAAGCAGTGCCAACATCTGCAGGTCTGGTAGGCTCCACATCCTCACTTTTTACCCCTAAATGCCTCTAGAGTGATTCTGGGTTGCACAGCCTGTGAGTTATTAATGCCACATATGCACGGGAGGACGCAGTTGCACATAGTTATGGCTATGTCATACCTGGGCAAAAATAATGTTGCAACCTGAGGTTTCAGCCCACTCCATGGGTTTATGTTGTATTTGCTTGGGCACTGGAGCTGGATCCGTTTCTCCCCAGACCAGTGTACTATGGACAGGTTGTGGCTGCTTGCAATGAATTTGGTGACCAACCCTAACAGCTGACCCACAGAACGTGTATGTGCCGTTATTATAGGTTTGTGTATTGTAGGTTTTTCTTCTCAGAAAGGGTCATTAGACGTTGGAATGGGCTGCTCAGGGAGGTGGTGGAGTCACCATCTCTGGAGGGGTTTAAGACAAGACTGGACATGGCACTTAGTGCCATGGTCTAGTTGAGATGGTGGTGTCAGGGCAATGGTTGGACTCGATGATCCCTGAGGCCTCTTCCAACCTGACTGATTGATTGATTAATATGTCTGTATTTGATATTGTAATTATTTATTGTCCTTCTCAAGGAGTCAGAAGGTCTTGGCATCACAAGTGGCTGGTTGTTTTTAATGAAAAATTAGCATTGCACCGAGCAGATAAATGTGGGATGCATGAAGCGTGCTCAAATTCTGGATTCTGGCTTTTCATCTAGTGTTCATATTTCTGAATTTCAGCCACGAAGGGGAAGAAAGGGGAAAGACGTATCTAAGAGCTCTCTCAATTTGTCCATGAGCTCATAGGTTTCTTTAGTTTCAATATATATGCAACAGAAAGTAAGAAAACCCAGCCTTCTAGTAAAAGCTGAAGTCAGTGTAGGTTTACATGGGTGTACCTGAAAGGAGAGCTTGGCATAGTATTAGGGAAAGCAGCAAATCAAATATGTTTCCCAGGACATTTAATTTTGCAATAAAGTTCTTGACAACATTTTTGTTTATCTGCCATCAATGCTAAAAAAAAAACAGGCTGATGTTATTTTCCTGGAAGAAAGTATTGCAGAAATATACATCACTTATATTAAAAAATGTGTTTTGAAACTTTCAGTATGTTAGTTTCAAATAGGTATTACAGTTCTTTGCAGTAAATGTTAAATTACTATAAAGATGCTCACTGTTAGATGCTGACTGCTAATGCTGATTTTATCTTAGTTGTTTAATCATTCTACAAGTAAATGTATCCAGTCAAGACTAATGTTTTATATTAGGTGAGTGTTAGCTGTATGTTATTAGCCTTTACAAGAATAACGAGTGGTTATTATAAGACGCTCAACAAAGACTTAAAATAATAAAGTTCTGCTTAAACTTAAAACACCCATTTTCTGGGTTAATCAAAACAAGGAAGCCCAGGGAAACACAGTGGCAGGTTAACCTGGATTCAGTGTACAAACGCTATAAACCCCCGTGCAAGTCCCCTCCCAGAATCGCATTACACACCTATTGCAATGCCTCAAATCCATTGGGAATGATCATTTTCGCTCCAGTACCGCTAAGGTGTCCCACCTCCTGTAGCAGTAAGGGGTGTCAGGTACTGTTTGGACTAGAAAGGATTAAGCTATCACCCCCCTGCTGTGTGTTAATTTATTGCTTCAGACATTTTCATATCTGATTCATTTTCGCCCCCTCGGCGAAGTTGCGTTGTGTGTCTTGGTGGCTGGCACCGCGAGATGGCTTTGGCGTGGGGGCACGGCGCTGGCATCGCCCCGGGAGAGAGCAGGCACAGCCAGGCAATCTGCCGAGGTGCGACACGGCAGCCAAACTGCTGGGAACGAGAAAGGAGATTGCAGTGCCGTTCGAGACCCCAGCGCTAGGCTTCTTTCCATAATAGTGTTATTTCCTCAAGAAAATAAAGGGTCACCGCCACACGCAAACTACATAAAAAATGTTGTGTTGAGGGTGGTTTTTTTTTTTCTCCCCTGGTTTTCTTTAGTGATTATGTAGAACCTGCTGAAAAGGTATTTATTTCTGTTTGTAAATTGAATGCGCTGGATGTTTTTCTCCAGCTTTGCCCCAGGCTCTGTTGGATGTGATGATGGAGCTGGAAGCCGAGGCAGACACTGAAGGAGCGTACACGGAGGGAATCTGGCTGGAAAACAAAGCTGTTTTGTCATTTCGTGCCTCTCAAAAGTCCTACTCCATGCAGGGAAAACATGAGTTAATATACATTAAACAGGACGAGTGAAGTAAAAAAGAAACGTGCAAAAATAAATAGCAACTTCACTGGAAGCACCGGGGCCATCCCCAGTGTGTGGATGGAATTGGGCCACCAGCCAGAGAGAAGAATTGGCCCCCAAAAAACTGCCCCATCCTGCTACCCCACTCCATCCCCTCTCACCTCCCAAAGTCAGCCGCCTGGGATTGTTTCCCTGCATCCCATTTCTACCACGTTTGTGATCTGTGGGTGATGGAGAACCTCTCCCTGTTGTGCACGTGTTGCACACGGACACCTCCACTGCTTTAATTTCACACATATCTATTGCACATACACAAATAAATTCTCCCATACCATTTTATTGAATTTCTAGTAAGTTGGCAGACTAAAGTGATTTTTAACACTTCTCAATTGGATTTATGACTTCTATGTCATCCACCCTGCTTCTGACATTAGGAAATGTTCAACATGAGGGAATCATTCACTGGTTCTTTTAACTACACTATAAAACATTTTAGTCTCCTTTCTTTCAGAAATCCATAAATGGCTAATTTAATCACAGCCTTACTGCAGAAAACCTCAGTTTCTTCTGCTAATTATGTCACTGAGTTTTGGCGCTTAAATCATTATGATGTGTTGGGGACAGGTAGGGAGCGGACTGTCAGGACTTGGTCACCAAAGGCTAGATCATAGAATCACAGAATCAATGAGGTTGGAAGAGCCCTCTGGGCTCATCGAGTCCAACCATTGCCCTGACACCACCATGGCAACTAAGCCATGGCACTAAGTGCCATGTCCAGGCTTTTCTTAAACCCCTCCAGAGATGGTGACTCCACCACCTCCCTGGGCAGCCCCTTCCAATGGCTAATAACCCTTTCTGAGAAGAAATCATGACTTGGTTTCCAAGGCATTGAGAAGTCAGCTGTGCTTGGCTCCCCTCCATGGGGCATGCAGCACAGCATCCCCAAATGGTGTTTTCAGGAGATCCAGACAAACCTGGGAGCCTCCTCTATTATACTTTTTCAAAGCTGTGATTTTCCAGCTCTCTTCCCCCTACCTGGCCTACTTTGTTTTCCTGACAAATTAGGACCAAGCCAACCACAAAAAAAAAGCTTTACAGGCCACGTGCACTGCGGTGTTGACTGAGCCTTCCTTCCTCCAATGTCCGTCCGGCTGAGGCACGTTTGAATTTCAAAGGTACACTGAGCTGGGTGGTGAGAGGGCTGATGGCTGTGTGAAAGTACACACACCACTGCTTGGCAAAAACTCCAGGTAATTGCAACTATTAAACCTTTTGCTTGTCTGGCCCCCTGAAACTCGAGCTTGTAGGGTTTTGTGCTCTCCTAGGAGGTTTCTTGCTGCAGCAGGCGTAGCTTTTTCATTGCATGCACCACCAACACCTTGGAGCAAGAGCTGCAGCCTTACTCCTCCCTTTAAACTACAAGTAGGAGCTACAGCTGTTGTCTGCATCATTCCTGAATTGGATTGTTTGAAGTCTGGATCAGGTTGAGCCCTTTTGAGGGTCCCAGTGGTTAGATGTCATATGCTGGTCCTTTCATTGCAGAGACAGGCTGGATCCAGAGTTACAGCTGCCTGTGAGTCGGGCTGTGTGTGCAAATCACTCTCTGATCTGACGTTGAAGGACATTTTGTAGGCAAGCTGTGCAAGGTTCTTGGGGTTTGGGGAGCTGCTGCACCTCCTTGGTACTCTGCATACAGATTATGAGGGGAATCCCTGGTAGAAATCTTGGGGCTATGCAATAAATAAGGAAAAAAGGAGTTGTTGATGGCTGCATTAAAATTGATATCTAGAGGAAAGCCTTTAAACTGTTTTAGCAGTTTTATTTGCATAGATAAATACCTAAACCTTTGGACTCTGTGTATGGTTTTATTGAAGCTCATTTGATCTGGTAATTGCCAAGATCCACCGTTCTTACAATTTTTTCATGTTTTGTGGTTTATGCAGTGAGTAATTTACTACACAAACATAATTTCTACATTCTGGCCAAAACCAGGAAATAAAACCAAATATCCCTCAAAACCTGGATCTTTGACTTGTTCTACAGATCATGCCTTAATTCACCCCAGAAGCTTGATCTCTTTCTAGCAAAAATATACATATGATAATTGGATGCAATGTGATAATGAAGGTTATAATAAGGGAAGGGGGAGAAAATATCTTCTGCGTTGGACCTGTGCCTGTAACTTTGAACAGCACTGAGTTTTTTGACCCCCCAAACTTGTTAACCTGCCTGGGTAGGTCCTGCAGGCACGTGCCCTCCTCTCTGCCTTCCCTGGGACACCCCAAGCCCTAGCGGTCTCTGGGGTGTGACCTGCCTTAATAGCACTCTTTTGATGGTTTTAAATATATTTTTGATTTTTTAAGGAAAACAGCATCTGTTACATACAGACTGCAGCTTACCCTGGCATGTGTCTCAGCCCACCTCTGCACGTTTTGGTCCATTTGCCCCATCACCTCTCACATTCATTGCTCTCTCCCCTCCCATCCTCAGTCTCATTCCCTTCCCCCCTCCCCTGCTCATCCCTTTCAGGAGTGTTTCCTGCACCGGTTCCCATTTCCTTCCTCCCTCCTGGTGCCTCTTCCATCCACCCCAGCAGCACACACGGTGCTGCACTGATGTGGCACCTGATGGAGGATCCCGACTCGCAGATGTCACTGCATACACCAGCTATATTCCATCCCGAAACTCATCTTAATCTGTAATAATCAATATCAGCATGCAGAACCATATGCACCATTAGCTACAATTTACATTTGATAATATACTGTTTTTCTTCATTAGGATAATGCTCCCGTCACGACGTGCTTACTTGGGGTAACTCTTGGTGATGGAAAGCCGTTGTCCAACTTACTTCTCCTTGAGTACAAGTTGGGGACAGACCTGTTGGAGAGCAGCATAGGGGAAAGGGACCTGAGGGTCCTAGTGGACAGCAGGATGACCATGAGCCAGCAGTGTGCCCTTGTGGCCAAGAAGGCCAGTGGCATCCTGGGGTGTATTAGAAGGGGTGTGGTTAGCAGGTCAAGAGAGGTTCTCCTCCCCCTCTACTCTGCCCTGGTGAGGCCGCATCTGGAGTATTGTGTCCAGTTCTGGGCCCCTCAGTTCAAGAAGGACAGGGAACTGCTAGAGAGAGTCCAGCACAGAGCCACGAAGATGATTAAGGGGGTGGAACATCTCCCTTCTGAGGAGAGGCTGAGGGATCTGGGTCTCTTTAGCTTGGAGAAGAGGAGACTGAGGGGTGACCTCATTAATGTTTATAAATATGTAAAGGGCAAGTGTCAAGAGGATGGAGCCAGGCTCTTCTCAGTGACATCCCTTGACAGGACAAGGGGCAACGGGTGCAAGCTGGAACACAGGAGGTTCCGCAAAAATATGAGGAAAAACTTCTTTACGGTGAGGGTGACTGAACACTGGCACAGGCTGCCCAGAGAGGTTGTGGAGTCTCCTTCTCTGGAGACATTCAAAACCCGCCTGGACGCGTTCCTGTGTGATATGGTCTAGGCAATCCTGCTCCGGCAGGGGGATTGGACTAGATGATCTTTCGAGGTCCCTTCCAATCCCTAACATTCTGTGATTCTGTGAGTCCAAACCCCAGCCTATGTCCTCTTGCCTGGGCTTGGATGGCAAGCAGGACTGATTTTCTTCTTGAATGACCAGAAGTCATTTTTCAGTCATGTTACTGCTGATTACCTGGGGGTAAATGAGACTCGTGGTTTCTGGGAAAATGATGAGAAAGGAGCTGACTAACTGGCAGTCACCGCCAGCTTCAAGAAGCAATAGGTGTTTGAGGAGCAAAGGTTAAGTGAGGACAGTGAAGGCACAGTGAGAAGAGTTAATAACAAATACTACGAATTCTTATTCTTTAACTAGTTTTAATTCTCAAGGGTTAAAAAAAGTATGGGTGTGTAACGGTGTGGAAACGCAAGCAATTGTCGGAGCCACGTGCTCAAGTGTTTGCAGACATAATTTTGTATCTCAAGCTCAAAGACTTTTGGAGAAGGCACACCAACAATATTCCATGAGAATAAGGGGTAAACCCGAGACTGGCATGTGACTACAATTTACTAAAATCTGGTTGCTGATATGTGGATTTCAGTGCATTTTCCCATTAGAAAAGCATAGTTACAACAAACTTACTATCCCACTCTTGCTTTACCCTTCTGAGATGTTCCTGGTAGCTGGACCTGACTTGCTGCATTTTTGACCCGTGCGCAGTCCACACCAGAGCTGACTGGACATGGCACTTAGTGCCCTGGTCTAGTTGACATGGTGGTGTCAGGGCAACGGTTGGACTCGATGATCCCAGAGGGCTCTTCCAACCTGGTTGATTCTGTGATTTTACTGAAGGGAGTGGGTGCTGCAGTAGGTGCAAAGACACCATGGCACTGGCCAACTCAAGGCATTTGCTCCCATTTTAAATGTCCCCTGGACCCCTGCAATGGCAGAGGGCAACGAAGAGCCTCCAAGTGCCTTTCCTAGGCGTGGGGAGTGCAGAGGGTGTGTAGCATCAGTGTGTCCGCAGCCTTCAAAAGCAGGGGAAGGACATTCCTCATCCTCCATTTGGGGAACGATTTTCCTCTAGTAGCTGGAAACTTTTAATAAGGAGGCTTTAAATCACCGTGTAAGGTGTGCTTAAGAGGATGTGACACAGTGTGACAGCACTGAGATGCTGCAAAGATTTTGGTGCTTTTGGACAGAATTACAAATTCTGCTGGTGTGGCTGCGGGTGGGTGCAGTAGAGTATAAATTAATGTATTTATACTGTATTATATGCCAGTGTAGTTAATGGTATATTATATACCAATATTATATATATATATATACCAATATTATATACCAATAACTATACTGGCATTATAGCGAGTATCTCATGGTGATAAGCTTCATGATTCTTTTCAACCCACTGAAGTTGAAGGAAGAGCAAAGGCCTTCTCAAGCTTACTTTATCTTCTTGCTTCTTAAGTGAAACTAATCAAGTTTATATCCTTTTAGCTTATTATTAGCCCAGCAGAGCTTCTGGCACTCTTTACAGCTTTTTTTTTTTTGACATGAAAGTTAGTTATACCTACTGTACTTAGTATGACTTCACTTTTCTTGTGATAAATCCTGAAAATTAATATAGTGTATCCTCCAGATTACAAAATGAAAGTGTCCTAGACGTTGTGAATACTCTGCCTGTGGAATGCAGCCAGTAAAAGAAAAACTGATGTCTTAATGATCTTTGTTAATAAAAAGAAGAGGCTCGGCAGTAAATTTTCTTGGTTAATATGTCAGGCTTTTCCTTTTTTTTTTTTCTTAGCCTAAACTCGAACTGACACATATTTCAAAATTTGTGGCAAAGTAGGAGAATCCTTGAAAATAAAATGCATTGGCCAGAAAATAATAATGAAAATCCTAAGAGTGAAGTGAGTCCTGCGTTGCTTGTGCAGCCACAACTCCCACTGACTTTAATAGGAAGTTTGGCTGCAGGAGGAATGCAAGCCTGGGCCCTGAGCACTGAACATAGGTTAAATTCTTTCTTAAATTAAATGAAGGATAATAATGAAATCTTTTGTTAAATTATTTGCTGACTGGGCTTCCTGATTTGGTAAATTAAGAGAAAGTCAAGCTCTGAAACAAGTAACCATTCTTGTTACAAAGGGTAGCACTGGTGGCACTGGTGTCTTATTGAACACAGATCTGCTTAATTAGAGTTCCCACTGTTTGTTAAGATAACGAGTGCCAGCTGTTTGATAGCGCTGGAGCCCGCAGAAGGAAAAACTGGCTACCTTTGTCATTTCCATTTAGGTCCTGGATCAGGCTTGCGTATCTATAAAATCGTATTGGGAGCAAAATAACTGAGAAGTGCACTCGCAATGTGTTCCGCAAATTTGGGCAGAGCATTTGCCGGTGCACGCGGAGCTCTGCCATCTATATCTAAAGCAACTCACCATTGGGAATATAAAGTCAAAGCAGAAAAATTGAGCATTTAATGGTCTCCCATTATTGTTGAAATCACAATGACAGGCCATGATCTTCAAGTACAATTTTGATCCTTATGTAGTAACTGAAATTACAGCATTTCATACTCTGACTATATTATAGGGAATAAAACATCTGTCTAAATATTGGAGATATAAAATCCTCAAAATAAAGATATTTGAGAATATCTTGCACAGAGCACCTTTCCACCTGCTTGCTTAGTATAATGCAGTCATTATGGCAATAAATGTTTCTAATGAAGTATGAAAATGGATTGTTTGCTTTGCTGCTTGTATGAACTCTCATTTCTCTTTTTATTATATTGAATCTGACATTTGCTTACCCTTTATCAGTAGAATATTTAATCAAGTCCAATCTGTAAGAAGCAAGAGGAATTTCTATTTTATTTAAAGCCTGTCCCACATGAAAAAGGACTGGGAAATAGGTCACGCAGTGTATGGAAAGTGTGAAAAGTGTGAGAGTTACAATGCTGAATATTTATCTAGTCTACGAAAGAGACGGTTCTAAACTTGTACGGTAACATGCAAGTCTGCTCCTATTGTTTAAAATACTGGCGAAATGATTTAATGGCTTAATGTTTCTAATTTTTATCCACAGTACAGGATCTAGAGAATTAAACCTCTGGCAGCTTTGTTTATTTTCTCTGTCAGAGTATTTTCTTGCACTTTTTGCTACATAACTCTTCAGAAATGCTATATCCGTATCGATTGTAATTTCTTTGGGCTCTTGTCCAAAATACTCAACGTAAACAGTCTGCGTTTCCTCTCCCTCTGTATTTTGGCTAATCCTCCGTTTTAGACAATCTAATGACAAGTGCTAGTTATCTGGAGGTGCACGGTTTTCAAACCGGCGCGCTATGATTTATGGTTCTTGTTTTACAGAAAGTATCACGAGCTCACAGAAGTGAAAGCTTCCAAATAAGCACCTAACTTTTGTAATAAATGCAGCTAACAACATGTCTGCAAATATAGAGCAAACAGAGTGAGTGATGTCGTATTATGCAGGCCACAGTTTGACTTGGTCTGGTTTTATTTATGAATATGTCTTGCATCTGTTTCAAATTTCAGACCCGTTCAGTTTCTCCAATGCTCTCCCAAACAAGCTTGTGCTGAACGTTGTTAATTATCCTAATAAAATATTTGTATCAATTTTACTAAAGTTCCGCAATGCTCCTGCCACAAGCAGACATTTTTTTTAATAACTGAATTAAGAGAAATAATTATAGTTAGCACTGGAATGGTCGGAGATGTCCAGATTGTACAAAAAAAAAAGAGAAGGGGAGGGGGGGAAATGGGTAGAGTACAAGAGCAAAGGGACGTATGATTAAATTAAAGGGCAATGCTTTGTGAACAAACAAAAGGAAATCCTTCTTCATACAATCCATAGTCAATCTGCCGAATTCACTACCACAGGGGGTCGTTGAAACAAATGCCGTGGCTGGGTTTCAGGGTGGACTGGATAATTTTATGACTGTTATTAAAATCCGTAGCGCTGGAAGTTCAGATAATGCTAAGGGTGATCAAACCCCGCGCTGCAGCCTGCGAGATGATGGTTGGAGGCATGGGAAGGGAGCCTTGCCCTCTGTGCAGCCCCGAACGAGCCTTACGGGGGGCTTCACCTTCCTTTGAAGAGGCGGGTGCTGCCCACCGGCACGGCGTGGGCTCCAGCACTGATCTCCTCCAGTTCCTTGCTTCTCAGGAAAAATAAAACATGAGACCCTAGTGTGAATTTCTAAGCATTCCCCCCCTTGCTGCTGGTTCCTCCACACTGGGCTGTCTTTGAGGGACGCGATCGCCTTGGCTTGTTTTTGTCGTGCAACTCAATAGTTTATGCAGGGATGAGCTGATGTAAGGACCACTGTGTGCATCACGAGGGGTGTGGGGTCTGCCTGCTGCTCTGCAGAGCAGGACACGGGCGTGTGGAGAAGCTCTTGGCCAGCATGGCAAGTATTTAACCCTCTACCAGATAGTAAAGCTTTAAATATCTTTTTCTGCTGTGAAGTCTTTTAGTTTGCTCCTGCTGAACCAAATGAGACCTCGCTCGTTGCATTAGCTGAGAGCTGGGAATTTCATTGTCTGAATTTCACACGTTTGTTACAATACCTGTTATCCAGGGATGTCTCTCTTGTGATCCTACAAGAAGATGGGACTTATTCTGCACTCTTCAATTAATACACCCTACAGAGTCCTAAATGCCATTGACTATATGATATTGGTAGCCATGTAAAAAAAAAAAAAGAGGAATAAAAAAGTGTTTCTTACCAAAACATTTTAGAAAAACAAAACAATGAGATGATCTACAGGATTTGAAGAGCATTGGGCTTAGGGGAAATACTGCCAATGGGGAGCCCATCCCATCCCTGGGAGATGGCTCCAGCTGTGTCCAGCTGTATTTCAAGCCACCATTCAGGGATCCCTGGGAAGCAGAGGGGTTGCCCTCCTGCCAGTCTGATTGCACTGATACCATGAAAGCCAAGGTGACAGTTGGCATTTATTTGTCCCCCTTGTTATCACCCAGCACAGAGAAATCCGAGACTGAAAATGGACAGTGTGTCTCCGATCAGGGAGGCTGTCAGCGCAATTTATGGAAGTCTGATTTCTTATTTCACTTCTGTGCAGGAGAAAAAGTGACAACTTTGCCTTACAGTATTGTCAGTCTAATGCTTTTCCCAGGCTGTTGTCATGCTGGAAAGCGGATGGTAGGAAGGGAGGGAGTCTGAACATCTGCATCCCTCAGTGGAGGACCACGAGGAGATGCTTAATTGGCATTTGGTGCTAAGCACCGTGCCAGGACATGGGGGGTGGACTCTGCTTCACCCCATGTGACTTTACCCAAAGTTCCTTTAAATATTTGGAGCCCTCACCCCCAAAGTCAGCAGCATGGTGTGGTATTAGCTTGTCTGTTCTTCACCAAGATCTTTGTGTCTGTTGTTTGTTTCTGCTGGAATTCATTGAGTTAGAACCTGATTTGAAGAGGTTAAGTAAATGAAATAGAAGTACTCCCCTTGCCAGTTATTTTGGTTATTACCCTAAACTTTGTTGCTTGGTTTGCTGTTTCTAACATGTAATAATACTGTATCATCTGCAAAAAATTTGCCACTCTCAAATGTTTTCTTTTCCAGTTGAAACAGACCCAGGCTAGTATGCTGTTTTACAGAGACAAGCCACTGTCACCAGCACGTGGGTGACCACTGCCAGGATTAACTGTACCGATTTTCTAGGAGACTGTAGCTAGTTTCAGCATGTTTATAAAAATCAAATAAATAAGTAAATGAGTAAATTTTGTCAGCCCCAAGTAAAGCAAAGATGGGAGTCCCTGTAGGGAAGTCCTTGCAACCTGGCCCTACCTTTCAAGGTAGAACACATGAACCACTTTGTCTCAGCTCCCACAATGTCTTATTTCTTTCTGGGTTTGTGACAATGGTGAGGTCTTGTATTATTTTTCATTTTAATCTTCAGGGAAAAATGGGTAAAATTGCAGGACATGCTTTCAAAAAGGAGCAGTGAACTGCAGCTGCACCCTGACCGAAGCAGTGGCCTCTGCTTGCCGGTCCCTTCTTTTCCTTGGGAAGAAATTTTCAGTACATTGTGTGAAATAGAAAATACCCTGCGTGGGAATTAATGAGAACATTTTGAAAATAAAATGGCTTTTATTTTCCTACATAAAAGTTTGTGTGGAGCTTGATAGATTAAAATGACTTTGAGGAAGAAGCAGTGCTTAGGCAACGCTCTCCTGCTCTGCGGATGCACGGCGTGATGGCAGGAATATGTACTGCTTTTTGTATTACTTTGTTAAATGGCATTTGAGTTGTGATCATACCCCTAAATTGTGAAGGTGAACATGTGATTCTTGTGACTGCATTTCTTGATCTTGAGGAAATGCCAGATAATCAGGATAATCTCTTTGTATACCTGTCTAAGGATCAAGTTTTCAAAAGCAGCCCATAAAAGGGTGCATACTAAATATGTGCATGTTCTCATCTCATCTCATCACATCTCCATGTGCAAGACCATGCGCACATTCAGACTAGATAATTACCTATCTGGTTTACTCCTGCACGGGCTGTTGTTTAATGTAGGCACAAAGAAGACAATTTGCATACGTAAGTAGACAGTGAGCTCCAGTTCTTCGCTCTCGGTTTTTCCTATGATCACAGCAACTGGAGATGAATAAGACCTACTACGTCCCCTATACCTTACCTTCCCAGAAAGAGTGCTCCCTGATGGATAATTACCAGTGTTTTGTCTCTGGTTTTAGACGTCCCAAGCAGTGGTTCTTCCACCACGTCCCTGGAGAGCCCCTTCCACTTTTGAGGCCACTTTTGAAAATTTGGCCTCACCGGAGCGCTAGAGCTGGGCAATTCCCGGCGGCCCGAAGAGCTGAGACATCTGCTGAATTCCTAATTGAATTGTTGAGTGAATTCAGCAGGATAAGAGATGGGGATTGACCAGCTGTGCTGGTACTGGTATTTTATTGAAATCGATGGGAAAGGCTGTATTAAAGGAAGGCGTGCGCTATCTACCCAGGTTGTGTAAAGAAGAGAAACCACCCAACATGAGAGTTAAACTTATTTTTCTGGACCTGAACAAGTGAGGGAGACTGAATTTTAAAGCACTGTTCAGCTGTGATTAGCATCTGCTCCCGGAGATAGAAAATTGCCTGTGAACAGACTAGGAAACTTTGGTGGGAAGGACATAGATTACATGATTTCTTTTTTTTTTTTCATTTCAATTTCTGACTTCTCTTACAGAGTCAAAGAGAAATTGCCAGTAAAAAAAAGGCAAAATTCTGATAGAAGGTAATTGCAACCCTTTTCCAGCTTTAAGTCATCTTAAAGAAGTAATTTAACCATACTGTTCTGGCTGCCATTTGTAAATTGTTAATTAACAAGAGAGCAAATAATAATTACTGTTGGAGCCGTTCAATTAAAAGATGTTGCTTTCCAAACTTTGTTCACACGGTCTATATTACTAAGATCATGTCTAGAAAAATGCCACAAATGCTGGCAAAAGAGCAAAACCCGAGTATTTCCCCATCATTATACAGCAGCACGTCTTTTTAGCATTTTTTTATTATTTTGATTCTTAAAGCTTGTGGTCTCCTAATTCATGTGGATAAGGAGTATGTCTCTTTGTGGTTTTGCTAAGAGAGTATTTTGAGAATAAGCGATTGAAAAAATAACAAACAAACATTCCTTACAAGAAAATGCTGCCCTTCTGTATAACATGCCTAGGAAACGTTTGCATTTTGACTTGCTGTGAGACAGTAGAGAAAATGGAGAACAAATGCATGTGCCTGGTCTGGATAACCTAAAGTTAACTCCACATGTCAAACTGATTGCCTGACACAAGGCAGGCATATTCTGTGATGACAAACAAATAGCACCTCCATCCTGCAGACATCCCCTAATTATAAAAGAGAAATTATTTCCCATTTTCATTGCCAGCAAATGTATGTTACTCTGGTGCACCATAATTTCAGTCTAAGTACTGTATCAAAGTTTGCTGAATATGAAGCACAAAGTATGTTAGACGTTAAACTGTAATTACAGAAGGGAGTGGATTTCTAGAGTATTATGTTTTTTGGTAATATTTTATTTTATTGGTTTTCAAATATACTTAGACTGCCAGACTAAGCAGGCAGAATAACAGCAACACAGAATTCCAGAATAACATATGACTTTAATAAAATAAAGCAGGATGGCTTGCTTTGCTTGTATCGCGGAAAAGAATTGAAACCATTACCATGCCCTCAGCCACGATGCCATCCAGACCTGGCTGGGCAGAGACTCACGAGACCAGGCGCCCAGGCACAGATGTCACCTTGGGCAACTCACCCCCATCCCCACATTTCTCCCCCACCCCCTGGTTTTGTTTCCCTTCGAGGCAGCAGTTGGCTCCTGCGATGGTGCTGAGCCGGCGTTTGGCACAGTGGAGTTTTGATCTCAGTTTTGAGCTCTTGTGCTATGGCAATATAAATGATAACCAATGATATAAAATGAGGTGATTGCAGGGGAAGGTGAATATAGATACAGGAAATTCAATCTCTATGTATTTTTTTGTTGGTTTACACTTTCCCTTGTCCCCTTAATTTTCAATGACTGTCATAGGCGGTGAATCTAAAGCTAAGCAGACATGTTCAGAGGTCGAATCAAAAGTGGGACCAATGATGAATTATTAGATGAGTTTGTTTCTGTAAGTTGTGCAGGATCGTTCAGAGCTGCGGATCAGACGAGCGGCGTCCCCGCTGTCACCCTCCCAGCTTTCCATTACGGCGCTATCACTCACCGTTTCGCCCTTTGTGGTTCCTGTAATGATCTACACTCATTCTGTCTCTCCGCGTGTCCACCTTCCCGCATGTCAGGCGCCGCAAGCCGACTCCTGAAAACAGCGAGAAGTGTGGTGCTTAATACGTGACCAGCTTTGCTGGGGATAATTTTCTACATGGCTGAGAATGCGCACGTGCGGTCTTCAGGACTGAAGCGTAGCCTGTGCCCTGTAGTCCTAGACCAGGGGCATTTTTGACGTGGTTCCTCAGGAAGGCATCCCCTCCTGGAGGTGACCTAAGCACTATTTCAGCATGACTATTCTTGCCCTGATTTACCATTCTTTGCTTTTTTTTGGGGAAGACTAGTATCCTCCAGAAGAGCTGTCACTGCCAGGGGAAACTGCAAGGGTGGTGGAGTCACCATCTCTGGAGGTGTTTAAGAAAAGACTGGACATGGCACTTAGTGCCATGGTCTAGTTGACATGGTGGTGTCAGGGCAATGGTTGGACTCGATGATCCCAGAGGTCTCTTCCAACCTGGTTGATTCTGTGATTCTGTGGTTGTTACAGTTGAAATGGAAAGGGACATGATGACTTGTGCTGTGCCTTCTCCTGGTTTAGGAAGCAAATGGTGGCCGTGAGCTGTTATTTTACACACAATCCATTTTCAGTAGTGACATAACCATCTGAATTCATTTTGATTTTCAGTGGCACAACATGCCGTGGAGGTGGCATGGATGGGAAGGCACCAGGTGTTGCATCCAGAGGAGAGCATCATTTCATGGAGAGCTGTGATCTTTTAAAACATGCCTACTTCCTTGCCCTTTTCATCTTTATTTGGTCACTGGAGACCACGCATTCAGGCACCATTTATGACAATTCTTTCTCTAAATTTATACATTTTTTTCCCCTTGTCCTTGACAAGGAAATCTGTGGATGTTTCTAATAGCTTGATAATGGATACTGTACATGTCTCAGGCTTTTGCAATAGCATCGCAGCAAAGACAAACAAGCACTTTTTGGTTCATTTGTTCTTTATTGTATGAATTAAGTTATCCCAAACTTTCTACTTTCACAGCTACCAATTATCTGGACCAAATGAGCACTCAGTAAAACATCCCCACATCGGCTCCTTTTCTAGGGACATGAATTTCTCATCAGTGAGAAAAATATCTTTTTTTTTTTCATCATCTTGACTTGCCTTTAATGTGCATCAGCTTTTGATACTTGTGGAAAAGCTTTGAATGACAGACTGAAACATTTCATTTATATGCAGAAAACAGCTGGGCGGGGGGGGAAAGACTCTGATTTCCCAGAGCTGCCTGTGGAGGCACCGCCTCTACAACTGATAAATGCTTTGCAGAGTTTGGTCCACGTGCCTGTTCAGTCTCTGGCACCTCCTCCAAGACTCACACATTTGCATGTTTTGTCCTGGAGGTAAAACCTCTAGTGTCTGAGCTGCTCTTTCAGCCTAAAATCTTCTTATCAATTGCATTTAGCTTGTAAAATCATCTGATTTTCAGGTGTAGGAGCAGAACATTAAACTGCTGCTGGTGTTTACACCAAGAAAGCATGGCCTTGCTTCCTGACAGTGATTTATGCTCTGAAATCTCAAAACGTCTTTATTGGCTCTCTTTTCTGATAGCACAGGCAGAGCTGTTGTGTTTTCAGCCAGGGCTATTTATACTCATGCTGGTACCGAGTGCCCCTTTCTGTACTGGTGAAGACCACTCACACCACACATGGTTTTTCTCTCCATAAGAAAAAAGGTGTTAATGAAAAAACACTTTTGTTCCTCTGTCCCCCATGAAATCCCACATGAGCCCCAGCAGTGACTGCATGTTTTGAGAGACTTCATGGCTGGCAGGAGCTCTCTGGAGAGGAAGGGATGAGGGACATGGACAGGAGAGCTCCTCCTTCTCACCCATCCCATCTCACAGAGGGGACAGAGGTTTTCCCACGCGGTTTTGGTTGAGAGAGGTTCACCTCACCCTTGCTAACCTCACTCACACGAGATTGCCTCTGAATTCATGTCCAAACGCACTCTGAGATACCAGGGTTTGTGCACAAGCTGAAGCACCCATCCCACCTGTGCTTCAGCAGCATCCCTGCCCACTCAGGGGAGTGGGAGGTGTGCCTGGAGCCAAACGGAGCTGGGCATCCTTAATCACGAGCGTGTACTTTGCACGTGGTGGACCCCCATGCATTGACACCATTCTGGGTGATATGGTCTGTTTGTCGATACTGTTTGTTTATTAATTAGCATAAAGCAAGAGAGACACTTCACACACAAATGAGAGCCCTTGCCCGGAAGAGCTGGGAGCAATCCTTTTGCCTAAGAGTTGCCTAATGCAGCTACTGAAACACTGCCAAAGGTTTGCTTTCAGAGAGTTCCTATGGGCAATATTTTTATAATATCTTATATCCCAAATGGGCTTTATATGTTTCCTAGAAGCCTGATTTTTTGGAAAGAGCAAATATCCTCAGACCTTTTATGTTTTCCCTTCTGCAGCCTTCAGGTACTTGCAGTTTGCTACCTGATACTTCACGCAGGAAAGCAGTTTGAAGAGGGCTGATTTTGGAAAGGAGAGCATGGCAGTGTGAGGCAGGTTGTCCATCTACTGCTGTCATAGCTTGGCATCCCTGACCTAGAGAAGCTGGCACGCCGACCTGCCGCGGGCACCAAGCCATCCGAGCAGATGGGCGCGAGCGTGGCCAGAGAGGAGGCCGTGTAGGAGCATTTAGTCGGTTAGCGAAGGGCAGAATTCCTGGACAGACATTTGAAGCCCAGGCTGTTATTTAGGGGATATGCCCCTGATGCACGGTGGCTGAGATTGAACTTGGAAGTCTTGATTGCTAAACTGTGGCCTGTTTGACTGTACTGGCCTGGGACCTTTGCTTTTGGGTGCACAAGTGCTGCATTCAGATAAAAGGACATATGCAAAAATAAGGTCTGTATATCCTGGATGTCTGCCTATGCTCTGTGCTGGGGATTGATTCCCTTTCAGGATACATGATTCAATAGATAGAGAAGCCCCGAGAAGCTTGTGGGGTGGAGAGGATGTTAAGCTGGATCCCATGCTGGAAGATACCCACGTCCAGATTGAGTCCAGCTGACTCCAGCAAGTAGATGAGGGATGCAGTCACCTCTGGCTCTGCAATATATAGAAATTACCACCTCTGCCCTTAAAATGGCCCTTCGGGGGTTCCCAGGACAGTCAGTTCCTAGAGTTAGGTGTCTCTCCCATCAGGCGAGATGAATCTGGGCCCTTTTCCTTCTGTGCCCTGGACCTGGACCAACTAAAATTACATGAGTGTTGGCAGATGTATGTCTAATCTGTTCTTAAAAATTGCCAGTGAGTTTCACAACATCCCTTGGTAATTTGCTCCAGTGCCTAATTATCCTTTCAGATAGAAAACCTCCCTTCGTGCAAGATAAAACCTGTTACTTCTTGTCCAGCCCTGTGTGGACATGGAAAAAAAGTGCTTGTCACCTTATTTAAAATAATGATTTACATATATATGCTTTCATACACATGTATGTAAATATATTTTAAATAAAAATATCAATGAGTGTCCCCTTCCTCTTTCTAGACTAAGCAAACTCATCATAGCTTTTCGAAAATGTTTATAATTTCCTATTATTTTCCTCTGCACTTATTTCCAGTTTTTCTTCATCTCTTTTTCAAAGGCTAATGCCAAGAAACGAACATTTTATTTTTGTTAAGGTTTTAATGATGCTCTGCAGAGATCCCAGAAAGTTATTTGCCTTTTTGTAATGGCACCGTATTTGTTGACTCATAAACACTTTGGGGTCTTCTGTAGCCTCCAGGTCACTTTCTGCATACTTCTACCATTGTATTTGTGTGGATTTGATTTTTCTCCCTATATATAGTGCCTTATACTCATCTTTATTAAATGTCATCATTAGGATGCTTGCTCCAAAATAATTTGGAATTTTAATACTTGTGATCTTTCCCAGTTTGGTGTCATCCAAAATATACTCTCTATTCTGTCATCCAAGTTGTTAATGAAATATTGAATGCCATCGGATCCAGGACGGACCCAGCTGGGACCCTGTGTGGTATGTTCTCCAGCTCTGACAAAGAGAGGAATTTCTGTGTTTCATTTAGAGCCCTGAATGATCTAATCCATTGGATTAGACAGCAGCTACAACAGACAATGCAAAAAAACCAAACCCAACCCCTCTTTTTATAAGTACTCATTTTTTGAGTCGTATTATATAGCTTTTTCCATTTCATATCTTGAAGTCCTCTCAACATAACTTTGCTATATTTTATGTACTTGGTTTTGTTTTTGAAGGAAAAGAATTCCTACTGCCTTCTATAAATAGTCCCACAAGGTTTTGAAGTTCAACCCTGAATTAGTGAAATAGAGAAGCAGAATAGTTAAATTCAACTTTTTGTGGTATTTGGCAGATTTATAATTATTTTTTTCCAGCAACAGCCTAAAAGGCATCAACACATCTTTACTGTGACAGCTCTGATTTTGCAATGGAAAGAAGGTAAAAATCAACAGAAAGAGGGAAGAAAACAACTTTTTATATAGAACTCCAGTGTTTTTAGGGTAAGATAAGTATTTTTAAAAATTAAGTCTTCTAAACTCACAAATTTCTTCTTTGCCTAATGTTGCTTAGGAGGATGCTGCTTGGATTTGGTTGAAACATCCTTGTCCCATTTATGGAAATTGTCCGTGAAGAAGGAGAACCTCCCTGGTCCAGGCCAACCTGAGTGTGCATTAAATCAGAAAAATGATGAGGTGTTGTCAGGCTTTCAGAAAAACTTTTAAGGCTATGGAGGTTAAAAAATAAGTTCAGTCATAATGGCTTTTTCATATATTTCATTTCCCTCTCCCTTCAATCCATGCAAGACATACTCTGTAATGATTTTATCAGTGAAGTTCAAACTTCAGCCATGTTTAACAGATTTAATAGATCCAAAGTGTTTAATCATGCCAGGTTGTACAGCCTGGCTTCCTGCATACCACAGGTCAAAGAACCTCACCTGGTTATTTCTGCACCTTGGTCTTGCTCACTCTAACCTTAAGGCATTCAGAAATCAGCACATAGACACATGAAATATGGTCAGATCGACTCACAGACAAAGAAAAAGAATTGGTTAAATGCTTTTTCAATGAGGTAGGAAACATTTATTCTCTAACACTTTTTTTCGCTCCAATTTTAAGAAATAATTAATTTTCAGGGTTTGGCAAGATAAAGCATCTGGAAGAACCTGGAACAAGCAGAAAATGGACTGTACAGCCCTGTGCAGGGCAGGATTGTTCAGTATGACTGATTGTATGATCTTACATGAGAACAGTCTGTGACTGGACCTCGTAGGACCCTGGGACTGCAGGATCCATGGGTATCACTGCCTCGGGGGTGTCCCTGTCCCTATGCTGCTCCTCCCCAAACTTGTCCACCTTGCCAGTGGTGTAGGTGATGTAACCTCCTGGTCTCTGATCTCTGCAGCCCAGCTAACTTCAGGCCTTGGCATTTAGTAATGTTTCCCCTTTTGCAATAGGAAATCTGAACTTACATGACTTTGTCTTTCCATTTAATTTGAAATGGATCAACTCGATCTGAGGTTATTTCCTATGACTAGTTCTATAAAGTCTTTAACCATCTATCAAGGACAAATTTGTATTCGTGTCACCTCCTATTGTTTCACCCTCTATTTAGTGAGGACCTCTTTCTGTTACTACCTACATTTGTTAGTAGTAGCATTTCTTTTTGAGCCAGGAATGCAAAGGGTCCCACAAAAATGCTCACAGTAGTGTTTCTCTAACATCATTAATCTGTTGAATCCTTAACTAAAACTTCCATATGTGCAAAAGTGATTCTTTTTTCCATAGGAAAAGAGGTCTGGAGGGTCTGACCTACGAGGAATGGCTGAGGGAGCTCGGGTTGTTTAGCCTGGAGAAGAGGAGGCTCAGAGGTGACCTTATCGCAGTCTACAACTACCTGAAGGGAGGTTGTAGTAAAGTGGGAGTTGGCCTCTTCTCCCAGGCAACCAGCGATAGGACAAGAGGACACAGCCTCAAGCTTGGCCAGGGGAGGTTCAGGCTGGACATTAGGAAGCATTTCTTCTCAGCAAGGGTCATTAGCCATTGGAATGGGCTGCCCAGGGAGGTGGTGGAGTCACCATCTCTGGAGGGGTTTAAGACAAGACTGGACATGGCACATGTTGACATGGTGATGTCAGGGTAACGGTTGGACTCGATGATCCCAGAGGTCTCTTCCAACCTGGTTGATTCTGTGATTCTGTGATTCTGTGATTCTATATTTTTTTGAAGTTGCAAGAGTAGGATCCTAAAGCTGATAATATTAACTCAGGAATCATAGTCTGAAAATCAGAATTTTGCAGAAGACTTGTTTGGTGAACCAAGCTCATTTATTTACCTTCCCAGCTAGAAAAGACTCATCTAGGTAAGCAGCCAAGAACAGGAGGGTACAAATGGAGAACTGGGAACAGAGTTTGGCTCAGGTTATATTGACTTTGGCAAAAACAAGTTATGAAAAATTATACCTCAGATAAAAATAAGTTATAATCTACAAGCAGTTGAATTAGAGGAGTTCTCCATGTAAACTTAATAAATGAATGTTAATTCAGTTACCAATTTGTAGCTATGAAACATAACTAGTGATGTTATTCTTTGGAACTTGTTTTGGAAAAGATTGCATAACCCATGAAGCAATTCTTCACAAAGTGCATAAAAGTGTCAGTTTATGTATAATTTATGCAGCTAATGTTAGTTATGGTCTGTTTAATATTACTTAATGCTGCTGTATGACATCATTCTTTCATTTATCAATAGGAAAAGAAAAGACCAATCAAAAACATTTTAAAGACTAAAAGATATATGGATTAGTTTTGATTTCTTGTTTAAACTCTGTAAGTCAATATTATCACTAGTATGTAAAGGATTTTTAAAAGGAGCAATTGTCATACACAGTCTACGTATTTACTATTTAGTTAGTTAGTTTAATTACAATTTACTCACTCCTTATGTGTTAACTAATATACTGTTAATGTGCCTTGAGCAATTCATTTTGCCGACAGCATAGTCACTGGCTGTATGTGCTTGCCCCTTTATTAGTGGCAATTATTAAATCCAATTTTAGTTGTACTTACTACATTTCCTCCGCTGCCTACAGGGCATCCCTACGGGAGGGTTATAACTTAGTGCTTCTGTTCTCAGGCTTTACATCCTTTTACCCTCCCTGTGCCCTGGGGAGAGGCAGCCGGAGCTGGGGAAGAGCAGGGTCAGAGTGGGTCAGTGTACCTGCAGGAAGGCACGGGGACACCTTTTCTTGCCTTCACAGAAGAAGGAACGAGTCCATGTCCAGCGGCTAGATGCAAAAAGCCCTTTCCTTAGGTTTGCAAAGGAGTGAGCTTTTCTTTAACTGGGCGTTAGATACAGAGGCATTTATATACCTCCAAAAGCCCTTAACTTCCTTGTGGTGCCCAGACTTATTGAGGTCTTCGAGGCTGCTATATGAGAAGGTGAACAAAGGGAGTTACTCGGTTTGAGATCCTTGGTATAAACCTTTTGCCCACTGCAAGGCAATATAACTGGCTTATTAAAATATTGGGCAAAAAGTGCCTTTTGTTGTGAACTCCCCTTAGATGGTCAATGGACAAATGGATTGGTTTTTTATTATCCTCTCTTCTCACTGAATAATCTTCTCACTGGATGGCTTTTGTGAGGGCAGCAACGCTGTCCTGTGGTTTACAGACCACATTTCTGAATTTGTTGTGCTGGCTTCTGCTCTCATGACAAAAATCAAGTTTGAAATGTCCCTAGCAGGCGAGCTGGCCCGACGTTGCAATTACCACCCCCTGCGTGTTACGCCAACTGTAAGATCTCCACTTGGCACGGCTGGAGAAACCTGGGCTACGGTTAAATGGGTGGAAACTGCTCATTTTGCAAGTGGTGATCTCAGTCTCTCACACACTTTCTAACTTTTCTTTCCAAATGTTCCAAGCAATGCCACTTCAGTGGTCCTGAGGCAGTTTTTTGATTTACCAGATCCCAATGGCTTCCACAAAAGATGAAGAATTAACACATTTCATTGTTGATCTTGGTCCATGATTGTGTCTGTTAGAAAAAATTACTGTGGTCCCTTAGAGGAGGCATGGTCATTTTTTGCAAAAAAATGTTGTAAGTGATTTGCAACAAAAGTGATCCCAGAGCCCCTGAATGTCCACCAAGACGTGGGTGAGTTTAAAGAACATCACAGACTCAAACCTTGAAAATTCTTAAATTATGAGTTGAACTGTGAAATGTAGATTCTGTGAGCAAAGAAATCACCAGCTGATTGGTGTAAATGAAGTATGTGAACTTTTGTGGTTGGAAGCCTTCACCAGAATTTGCTGTTACTAGCCCTGCTTAGAAGACTCCTATCTCACATATCAATCCTATGCAAAGAGCAGTGAAACCAGCAGGAGTCTTTCCTTTGGCTTTAACCAGATGGGACCTGGTCCTCCCTTCACCTTCCAAGGCCGCCGGCTCTCCCCTGCCGTCACTGGGGCAAAACTGCTGGGTACACGGTCTGAAAGTCCACCACCATTACCAGATTGAATGGTACCAGTGGTTTGAGCACTAGGCTGTCGGTAGCCTCAGGGGTAATGAAAGACTCCCTTGTTTAATCTTCTATTTAAATCCAGCCTCCTTGCTGCAACCGGTTTTCATATGAAAGCAATCCAACCAGCAGCTCTTGGGGTTGTAGCAATGTGAAAATACAGAATTCTTCATCAAAACCTTTGAAACAACAGGAAATTCTGTCCCACTTCTAATACAAATTACTTTGAATTACACCCAAGAGTAAATAATGTTGTCGTGTGTTTGTTGTTCTTTCCATGCGCTAAATTTCTCAGCCAAAATAAAGGGTAGTCCTGAAAGATTTTTCTTATTTGAAACATATAATTTTCCATGTGTGTACTTAAGCATATTGATCAAACATGCATTATTAAGACAAGATTTGACTTAAATCAAAGACAATAGTATGCAGAATGTTACAATTTCTAGTTATGAAATCTGTCTTTACAATTGCCACACTTTCATAGTTTGATCACAAGTAAATTTAATATTCTTGGTGACACGGAAACTCTCTGTCATTTCTTGATAATAGTGATGTAAAAATTGTGCTTTCTTTCCTTCTTCCTAGAGATGCTGTTCTCAGATGGGGAAAGGTACAGCACTAACAACATATTTGCAATTACCTGCAAGAATTAACCAAGGAAGTAGTCAGTGTATAGTTACCTTCAATATGTAAACTACAAATTATTAGTGCATGAAAATGGCATCTAAGTTCTGTTGCTGGGGTCTAGTAATTTTGGATATTTTCCATGCTATTACTGCCTGCTCCATATACCTTTACTGGTTCTTTTTGAAATTAACTTAATGGCACTCTACAGAAATGGACTGCCTACTGAGAATGAAAGCTTGCTTGCAAAGATGGACTAACTTCCTACTGGGAAGCACTGATTTGGCACAAACAAAGAAATGCTTTAGCTTAATTTACTTCGGTATCAAAATATTTAGAATAAATTATTTAAAATATTTAAGAACTGAACGGTCAATATTTGCTGTTAATAAGTCGGACCCATGTACAAATATTTGATGCTGAAAATTCCTCCGGTATCTCCCAGCTATAATACTGAGATAATGCATTCTCAACTTGCCAGGAGTGGTTTTTTTTCCCTTCAGGCAACCAGGGACACATTCTCGAATTGGGGCTTACACTTGTGTGCACCCACATTTGTGCACCTATTCTCTTGTCGATTGAGCTCTGTTCACATTAGTACAGGTAATATCGCTGCGTGTTTTCGTATGCTTCCACTAAACACCAAACAAAGATGAAGGTAAGCTGAATGCAGATGGTTCCTAGTCGCTACCTTCTCATGTGGAAGTTTCAAACCATTATTTATCTGACTTGCTAAATTGCCAAGTCCTTTGAAGTAAAGGTCTAGCAGCATCCACTCTCTGGCCTGAGACTACAGAAGCCAATACTCTTATGGCATTTGCTTGTTATTATGCTGCAGCCCTGAATTCAAACACCTTTTCTTATCCATTGGTACTGCCCTGACTCCCACTAGTGGGTCACTTCCTTAAATACGGAGCGCAGGGCATGAGTTTTCTACTCCTCTGTGAATCTGAGTCACATCTTCATCTTTTTCCTCATGACTGGAATCAGGATCACAACATAACCACGGTATCTCTCCTGATGGGCTGTTAGGATAGATAATGAAGATCTCTGCTCTTACCACATCCTACTATTACTTGAAACACTCTAATTCGCATGGTTCTATTTTCTTGCCTAGAAATAGGTAACTTTGCAGAGAGTGTCCATTTCACTGATTATGGACCTCTAAAATCTACTTTGCAAAGTTTTGAATATTTCATGCTTTTTCTTTAACTTACAACATGTAACATTGCAAAACTGGAAACCAAACTGATCTGTACTTTGATCTGGAGAGCTCCAAGCTCGGAGCACCCAAGTTATCGCAGGGCTGGAGAGAGATGCGCTAGTCAGGCCCTATGGAGAAGTCAAGTGCTCCTCAGCACTGACTGCTTGCAATACTCTTATCAGTTTCATTTCTTGATATCTTTTAACGAAGAGTTCACTCTCATTTTTCCCTTCCCCTTTTCCCTTTCCCCTTTCCCTTTCCCTTTTCCCTATCCCTTTCTATTTTCCCTTTCCCTTTCCTTTTCTATTTTCCCTTTCCCTTTCCTTTTCTCTTTTCCCTTTCCCTTTCCTTTTCTCTTTTCCCTTCCCCTTCCCCTTCCCCTTCCCCTTCCCCTTCCCCTTCCCCTTCCCCTTCCCCTTCCCCTTCCCCTTCCCCTTCCCCTTCCCCTTCCCCTTCCCCTTCCCCTTCCCCTTCCCCTTCCCCTTCCCCTTCCCCTTTCCCTTTCCCTTCCCCTTTTCCCTTTCCCTTTCCCTTTCCCATTCCCTTTCCCATTCCCTTTTCCCTTTTCCCTTTCCCTTTTCCCTTTCCCTTTTTCCTATCCCTTTCTATTTTCCCTTTCCCTTTCCTTTTCTCTTTTCCCTTTCCCTTTCCCTTTCCCTTCCTTTTCCCTTTCCCTTTCCCTTTCCCTTTCCCTTTCCCTTTCCCTTTCCCTTTCCCTTTCCCTTTCCCTTTCCCTTTCCCTTTCCCTTTCCCTTTCCTTTCCTTTTCCCTCCTTTTCCCTTTTCCCTTTTCCCTTTTCCCTTTTCCCTTTTCCCTTTTCCCTTTTCCCTTTCCTCTTTCCCTTTCCCTTTCTCTTTTCCCTTTCTCTTTTCCCCTTCCCTTCCCTTCCCTTCCCTTCCCTTCCCTTCCCTTCCCTTCCCTTCCCTTCCCTTCCCTTCCCTTCCCTTCCCTTCCCTTCCCTTCCCTTCCCTTCCCTTCCCTTTTTTTCCTTTTCCTTTCCTCTGACCTGTTCAGATATTCTCCTACTCGGGGCAAATCACAGCCATTATATGTTAAAATAATCAATTTTGCCTGCCCTGAGCACGCGGTGCCTTTGCAGGTGCCCGTGCCCCTGCAGCACTCAGCCAACGCAGGGCGGCACTGACTGGAGGACACACCGCGCTTCATTTGCGCTTTCATTTCCCTTCAGAAGTTAAGCATATTAGGCATGGATTTAACTTCCAGCCTGTTCCCTGCCACATCACAAACCACGCTGAAAGCAGCGCTGTGCGCAGTAATCGCAGCACAAAACACAACCTGGTGTGTTGCTGCTGTTGTGGGTCCTCGGCGCTTTGAATGCTGATTTTAATCCATGAAGAACATTTTAATTTAATTTTAATATTAATTTAACAGCAGAACCTTTTATTCCCAGTAATGCTTTAAACCTTTGTAAAGTGGGGATTTCTTAATTCAAAATAATTTCAAATGACAAAAAACCTGTCGTTTTGCTGTCATCGCAATCCAACTATAGAAAAAATTGAACTTTTTCTTAGAAAACTGGTGCTGGAGTTCTTGACCATAAAGAAAAATGTTATCTGCCATAGCCCCTCACCGACTACCAGGCTCACATATTCTGCCTATGCCTTTCATCAATAATATTCTTGCAATATATTTATATATTTTATTTTTCTTAATAATTATGAGTTTGATCAAGGGTTGGGGTGGTGCTGGAAATTTGGAGGGTCCACATGGCAGGTCGGCCAGAGCACCCCGCGCCAACGGAGTGTTGCTGCACTAGGACTGAGCACAATTTAGCCATTAATGAGCTAGTCTGGGAAGCAATTTTCAAGTGCTCATAAATCAGTCATTCTGTTTCCTCTAATATAAGACTCAGGAGTCGTCCCATGCCAAATTTCAGCTTTTAAGCCTCAATACTTTTGCTGGTAGGAGCATTAATAAAAAATACATTTTTGTGTCCCCTCCCTTTTATTGAATTGGATAATCACACTCATTTTACCCCCCCATTTTCTGCACAGTCAAACATCCAAAGATTTTTTTTTTTTCTTTTTCCCCCTCTAAATTCTTCTAAGAATTCAGTTTCAGGCTAAGGGTTGAGCTTCATCTGGGCAGAGATAGGTACAGCAAGCCTGAAAACAGTTGATACATTCTGAGATTTTAATTATGATATTATAATAATTAATAAATTCTGATCCTTTGCCCAACAGCCAGTGGGGTAGGAATGGGTCACTGAACCTTAGATTTGCAATGACAAAGGACCAAAGGATGCCAAAGCTTTAGCCTGTGGCTGGTGATATCTTTTGCTGGTTGGTTTAGACATTTTACATTTGTTTTCTTTTAACTTAAAGCTGGTTTGATGGTTATCAGACTGCTTTAGCCACTCCATGCAGGCACAGGGAGTGCGTTACCAACTCCACTGCTATGGTGTTTGCTTTGGTCTGTATCGCTAGGATATTATCTTTTCACGCCCCAAGGAGTATATGAATGTTATTGCTGATATGAAAAAAAATTGAAAGTATTAAAAAATAAAAAGAAAAAAAAAAAAAGAAAGGGCAAGGAGACAGCAGCCCTTGTCATTTCCTAAAAAATGCTTTAAATAGCTCTAAAAAAATCTATATGGAAGCGAGCACAGCACCAAGCAAGGCAGAGACAGCTTCAGTCTTGCTGTGGACAGGCAGGAGCTGTGCGGAGCATGGAGCTGGCACTGCTGGACAACGCGAATATCAGCAAAACCCTCCTGCTTTATCACCTATTACATGGATTAAGGCTGGAGGCACTCCAGTCCTGTCATCCCATAAACGCGTTAAATGAGTCGGGGATTTTGATCATATTGTGGTTCTCATTAGTAAATCTGAATACAAATAGGTTTTAGCCTAAATAAATATTGTTTTGTCCACATTGCGTACCCAACACGTTACATTAGGAGAAGTTAATTTCATATGACTAAATATAATCAGAAACACAACATGAGGCCTGTCAAGTTGACATGGTATGATAGGTACCTTAACACTTCTCAGCAGGTAACGTTGTTTGCACACTGCTTAAACTTGTTCATCAATGACTTCTTGCATGATAACCAGAATATTAACAATACATTGAAGGTGGCACCAGGCTCCTGACATGTACAAACGCATTTCACCAGAGAGGTACACTTGCAAAGGAAGATCTGCAGATCATTTTGGTATTTTTTCCTCATTTTTCCTCTTTGTTGCCGTGTGTATTATACCACCAACAAGCCCCTACTGCTCCTTTCATGCAGATGGGATGTAAAACCAAACACAAAACTCAACAAAAGAGCTTACAGACAAAACTAAGGTACAAATGAGTGTAAAGATCAGTGGGGACAAGAAAGGAAAGACAAGCAAAAGGTGTTGAAAAGCAAAGTTACACAGGTGTAAGAACTGTGTGTAGGTGGACAATTTGTTAATAAGCCAGTTAGAACCAGCAAGGCTCAGCAGTCCTTCCTTGTCCTCTCGGCACTGTGGGTGAGGTACCACTGGTGCCACAGCACAAGCTGGTTTTGTAGAAAATAGTGAAGCTAAGATTCAGGAAGGAAATTTTCCTTCGCTTCATAAAAAATTAACTTCTTGAAACATCTCATATTTCTTTCATTTTTTTTTGAATTTTTCCTTCTGCTTGATCCTGTAGAATCTGTGATTTACTTTATTTGTAGTCTGTTACTGCATTTTTTTAGGATTCTAATATGCTATTCATATGTTATGGGGATTTCAGGCTACTTTTGTAGATTCCTTTGAGTGATCCACAACTTACTGAACTATTCAATGGACGTTCTTATGCAAGTTATTTCGATCCTAATCAATATCTGCTGTGTAAAACCTAGACAGTTAGGCTTTGATTGCTTTTCTTAGACCAACGTTTCAAAACCTGCTCTTTTAGGGAATTTGGACTCTGCAGTAAGCAGTAAGTCTTTCCTTGTGGGTGGGGAGTCCATGCAGGGCCAGTCCTGAGCTGTTTTATTTTGACCTGTGCTCCAGCTTTCCTCTCACACCATCATTCTCACTGACGTGCCCTTGAAAGAGAGGCGAGATCACTACCTACACAAAGGCTTAAAAACACTTTTCCTGGGCTGTTTTTGAGCTTCCCGGAGCCAGTGGAATGGTCTGAGATGAGGATCTGAACCTGGATCCAGTTCAAATAGACCAGTGGGAAACTTTGGATGTAAAACTCCACATTGCTGCATGCCTAGAGTTTACTAAGCCTTGAGTTTTCCCCATTAAAATACAGCACCTATCTATTTTAAAATAAAGCTTTGACATGTATTTTAATTGAGGCTCTGGTCTCCAGCTCCCAATACTTATAATCAGATTCCAGTTTTCCAGCTAAAGCTGTTTATTGATGTCCTACTTTTTTCACCATCATAGCCTGTCAATAAATTGGAGAATAGTTCTGTATGTTAGATTTCCCCAAGCTTTCTGAGGAAATCCTTTGACAATTTGCTGTATAAAGTCAGTTAATTGCTTTATATAGCAGAGCAATAGCAAGTATTTAGACATATCATATGACAGACATTCAGAAAATATGGGAAAGACATATTTGTCAATAAAATGAAGGCTGGAAAAGCAAATTATTTTATTATGTGAAAGTTCTCAGTTTAAGCCAAGTTGTCTTGATTGTACTAATAACTGACATGCCTTAACCAGCTGTCTGAAGGGCAGAAAGAAACAGCTTCTGCTTATTTTTTCTGAGCCTTCTTGGGACCTCCCTGTAACCAACCAGAAAGTAAATCTCAAGATGCCGTAGAATTTAATACAAAAATGAAAGTTCAAATTATATTTTATTTTAAGTTGGATAGGGCCGTAATAGAAAAAGATCATCAAAAACAATGAAAAGAAATAATTGTTAATTTCTACAGTACCTTGAAACAGAAACCCCTGAGAATAAATAGAATAAGAATACTATTAAAATTTCCTCTTTTATTATATCTTCTCTGCCGGAGTAATTGTTGCTGTGTCCAATATATGCAGAGGACAATTTACTAGCTGTTTTCTATTAGTTTTTAGCATTAACATATACAGAAATAAAATGAATAGCTAGCTTTTCTTTGGTTAATTAAATGACTGACAAGTCACAGATGTTGCTGCACCGACTCTTCCATATGATTAAAAAAAAAAAAAATCAACCCTGGCAAACAAAAGAACAGTAGACCAGCAGTGTAAATGGTCTCTTTATTAAGTGAATATTGATACTGCATTATGATTTTTTTATGAATGTGAATAAGGTAGAATACTTGTTCTTTTTCCAAGTTTTATATTAAGATTTGAAAAGAAAACCTGTTTCCTACATAATTCTCACAAAGGTGTTTAAGAAGATGGTTTACTGTAGAAGTGACCTAATTTACAGGAGGTTCTGCTTCCGCAACATCTATCACAAAATTGCATTTTTATTAGCAAGATACATATCTTTAAATTTTTTTCTCCGCTATAATTTTAATAGAATCTTGGTAGCTAAAAGCTGGTATTGGAAATAAATATTCCATTTCTATTCAATACTATGTTTTACTAAAAATCTTGAACAGATTTTATAGAAATATTCATAGGATAAGTATATTAAACTGCAGCTCGCTCTCTTCCTACCTTGTCCCTACTTTATCTTCATTAATACAAGGACCCCTCTTGGAGGTGAACTGAGTTTCTCTTGTCTGTGGTGCTGTTTTTTGTTCCTAAGATCTAGACCAAGACAGTGGACCCATTTTAATATAATTTCCAAATAACTGGAAGTTAGTCATCTTGAGCTCTTAGGTTAGCAGACCTGGATATTCTGAACTGTCCAGTGCTCTTTTGATTAAACATTTTTGGATTTAACAGATATTAATGTTTCTTTTGCATAGTCTGGTGGTTTCAATGATCTTTTTGCTTACTTCTGTAAGGTCATTAGTTCCTTCATCTAAAGTAGGTATGATGAGTGTTGGGAACAGAGTATTTTCGAGGTTTAACACTACAAATTACCTTCATTATGAATTACAGACATTTGTGGAAAACACAAATGATATAAAATTGCTTTGAAAAACATACATAAAATATACATAAACATATGCTGTTGTTACTTGTTAAGTAGATTATGATAACCCAGCAACAGGACTCATGAACCATGTTGTCACTGGGGGAGTTCCCTCCTCCCTCTGGATGAGTGAGGATGCCACTACCTCTACGAGCGAACAAAAGGCAGGAGCCACAGAGACAGGTCACCAGCACTGCATGGAAGTTTGGGACAGGAAGTGAACTAGAATAATTTAACTAATTAAACCCGCAAAGAATTTAAAAGGACAAAACATAATTACTGATGACGGATTTAAATCAGAACACTGAGACTGGAAAAAAATATGCTTGTGTAAAGTGCCATATTTAATTAACAGGGGTAGCTTAGGTATAATATTTACATATTTGTAAAACACTCCAGGAGCACAGAGCCTCTTTTCCATTAAGTGAGACCTCTGGTGCAGTATTGAATTACAAGAAAAATTGAATTTACAAGAAAAATCTCCCTACTTACCAAGTTAAGCATTTTGCAGAGCTTGGACGTCATTTGAGATTCTGAATTTCGCTACTGAGCAGGCCTTGTTCTGATAACCTTAGGAGACCTAGCCACTGCTTCAAGCTTAACTTTTAGGCAGCTTATTTAATAAAAGAAGAAAATGGATGTAAGTAATACTTACCTTTTTTATGGTTCTTCCCCAGTCTTTGATCAAATGGAGAAAGTCAGCGTGTCTCCTCCTCCAGTCCATAGCATTGCCCAGCTAGAGCCTGCGGGACCGAGGCCTAAAGTGACAGTAATATAAATAGTATATAAATAGTATAATAATATATAAATAGTTCAGAGCGTCCCTGCCTGGCCAAATCTGGCAGGCCACTGGCCACCAATTATCTCTTATATTGCCTTGTAAACTTGTTTGAAGATCTGACCTGATGAATTTGCCTAGCTATCATCAACGCAAAAGTACAAAGGCCTCTAAAAGTTATTTTTCCTTTAATTGAGGAGATTGCAGTGGTTGTTTCTGTGAAAAGTACAGTGTCCTGCTTCACCAGGGGATGGCAAAGGAAATACTTCACACCCTCACCACTGACTGCATTAATTACGAGGGTGATGAATAGTGTTCAACCTATGTAAATAAATGGGTGCCGGCGATTCAAGCCCAATGAAAGTACAGCTATGTTTTAGTGGACCGCGGCATCATATTTCATATAGTAAAAGTTGTGAGGGAAGAGGAGTGATATTTATGGAGTGCAAAGCACTGTGGGATTTTGTGGGAAACCACATATATTCAGCTTGTCAGAAAACATCTTAATATTTACTCTTACAATCCCTAGGCTACTGCTTTCTAAACCTAAAGCTTTCATTAGCCCATTTACCAGATATAAAACATTTGTAAGTCTGTTGAAAGAGTTACTTTCAGGAGTGGCATTTTTCACAGCAAAACGATGATACCTTTACATAACCTCATTATGCAGCAGTGTCAGCTCCTGCAAGCGAGCGGGCTTATCCCATTGAATTAATTCACGATTTCCACATTTCTCTTCACAGCCTCTGATTATTACAGACCATCCCCTCAGTCCTATTATTTTGCTCACAGAAGGATCCCACTTTCTGGGTACGTGCTTCCCCATCGCTGTGCTGACCTCTGAAAGTGCGCGGAGGTTTGTGTGTTTCTGGTACTACCAACGGGATCTCTCTTTGCTTTTTGCCAAATTACCAGTTTATAAAGCAGTGTTACCTACAGTCCTCCCTTCCCTGTTCACTACCCCTTGTTTATTCCAGGCTGCTCCCGATGCCCCAAATATCTTCTTCTCTTTATGGCTCACAAACTCCAGGGGAAAAAAAAAAAAAAAAAGCTTTTATTCCTTCCCGTCAGTTCGGGGCTCTGACGATTTTTATGATGGGAAGTTTTATAAATTGAAAATAAAGAAGTATTTCTTAAAAGCTAAATAAGGATGATATTTATTTTTGGTCAAAATAAATATTTTTCACTCGCATTGCATGCACAATATGTTACATTAAGAAAGGTTAATTCTATATTAAATATAATCAAAAACACAACATGGGGCCTGTCATGCTGACATGGTGCAATAGGTACTTTAATACTGCTCAGCAGGAGCCCTTGTTATATTTTTTATATGTTAGTAGATGTCTACTTAGAATTGATCAAACCTTTCCTTCTGAAACATATATGCCAACACCTCCACAACACACTATAAACTAGACTCTCAGAAAACAATAATGATGCTTATCAGTCACTCGCCTTGAGTTTGCTTGTGAAAATCCTCTAGCTAGTATGCTATTGGAGCTCTTAAAACATAGATCTTTTTGCTGCACTGATAATTCACTCACAGCTTGAGATTGATGACTATGTGAAGTCCATAAAAGATGTTACCACTATATTTTCTTCTTATGATTTATTTTATCATGTTGTCAAGGTTTGCAGAAAACAAGAAACAAATCAATGAATGTCATGCTTAAATATTAAAGAAGGCTGTAATACACAATTTTATTCAGATGCCTTATTCAATCTTGTAGCTCTGAAAAGCGTAGCAGCAGCAAAGCTTTTATTTGAATTACTTTTGGAAAAATTAATTTAGTGTGAATGTTGAATTGTGAATGGCAAAAGGGTAGCTAACCTTATTTGTTTAAAGAGGAATATAGAGTAACTCTGGGTTTTTTTTGAAAAAGGTTTTGAGAAGCTGGGGAAATTCACTGGCTTTTCAACTCCAGAAACTTTGGAACAGAATTGCTTAATGAGCTCACACTTTTTAAATTAATGAAAGGTTGCCTTAGTGAAGGGGGGGCACGTGGCAGAGGGTTGTAGTAGGATATTGGTATCAGCAGCCCTTAAGTGCTACAGAGCTATTTAAAAAAAGCCTTTCCTCTTTCATTACCACAAAACTGAGATCACGTCTTACACCTCGGTACAGGGCAGGGTCGGGGGAAGGAAGGGGGGAGCAAGGGGGCCGTGGTTTGGGGAGGAGGTCCCATGGCGGCTGCAGCCCCACGCTGTTCCCGAACTGGCTCTCCCCCTCCTACTGCCCATCTCTGTGCTTCATTACAACTTGGATACAAAGCAGAAATTAAGTTCAGCTTGATTTGGGTTTTTTTTGTTTGGTTTGTGATGTGTTTTTTTATTTCGTTGCTAATTCTTAGGGATAGAAGAATTTACATCAGAATATTTCATTGCTTTTTTAAAACAACTCTTTTGAATATAGTGGGTTTAAAACAGTGTAAATCATGATTTTCTGAGGGTTCTCCTCTGTTTTCCATCTCTAGGAAGAGCTTTGGTGTGACCATTTTATCCTTTTTAAGGCAATGATTAAGGCTGTCACGTCCTATGGAGCAGACAAGAGAGGTCTGAATGAGCAGCACTCTCTTGCCTTTTGTCATCAGGGAGCAAAGTTGTCTTTTTATCGGCTTCTTTTACCATTTTATTTCATTTTGGTTCTGTACCCACACCAAAGATGGGAGCTGAAAAAGAAGAAATCAGAGCAGAGTGGTTTTTCTGTCCTACATCTTCTGGGATCAAGCGAACCGTCCATGTCTTGGACGAGCAGAGCCCCATCCCTTGGCTGCTGAGCTCATGGTAAGCAATGAAGCCTTGCAAGGGGATGCTCACCAGCACCTGGCAGGGTGTTGTTACATTAGTTTGTTATGGCATTTGAATTAACAAAGTCTGTCTTTTATCAAGAATTATTGGCTTTGGAGTTATTCCTGACTATCAAGACCATACTTCTCTCAGCTAGAGGTGTAGCCAGGTAAGGTCAGGTATGGTACCTCACCTTGTGTGTCTCCAGTGCCAGGGGACTGTTGAACATAGGGATGGTCCTTAACGGACCACAGAAACTGCTTCTAAACGACCCTGCTGTGAGGCAGGAAAAACTGTGTTTGTGGCTGATTTTAGGCAAGCAGGGAAAACTATGAGTAACTTTTGAATACAACTTGCCTGTGGCAAAATAGAAATCCTCTTGCAGCATCCCTGCACCACGCCTGACCAAGGGTTCAGGTTACTGGTGGTCACTGGGGCTGGCTCTTGGCCAGCGTTTCAACAGTGTGGACAGTGGTGGGACTTTCAATGCTCTCAGGAGCCACAGGGGGAAATTACAATGAGCATTAGTTTTTTAAATACTCCTGGCTGACTTAGGGTGGGTGGTTGCCCTTTTCACACTTGGAGATGGGGATCTGTAGAGTACGTAAAAATGTGTAGCTCAGCCTCTCACAGGCTGCTGCCCTCCCCACCCAATCCCATTCACAAACCCCATTAATTACAACCATCTTTTCTTGCTGTGCACTTTTGGAGTGAATTATCTATGTGGAAGGCAAGGTTTTGGCTAAACCGTTCCCTTTGCTGTGTCTCAAACCTTCTTAGCTCTAGAGGACACTTAAAAGTATTTCAAGGAATGTTTCTGCTTCTCTGCAATACTTTTTAGTGCACACACCTTGTTTTTTCTCCAGAGATGGAGTTGATATTGAGTGAGAAGATTGTGCAAAATCATTGTTGCCTGCCCCAAACAGATCAAGCAGTGAGAGCAATGAGTTGTTTTTTAATTAATTAAAGTAAATGCTTTAATTTAGCTGAAGACTGTAAATGCAAACAAAAGCATATTTTATTTGCAACTTTCATACCATATCAGAGTATATAACATAGTATTAAAAATAAAATGTGTTGGATTATGTGTTTTTCAAGTATATTATTTAAATTAACCTTAGAAGACTTCTTGGAGAATCAAATTTGTAACACAGGACCCAATTTTCGCAGTGCATTCTCTGCATACACTATTGTTTATTATTACACATGCATGGAAAGCAAACTTAAATTTGATCAGTTTTTACTCAGCAGGGTGTAAAATGCCAGTCAGATTAAAACAATATCATCAGGAGTAGGATTATCAAAGACAGCGAGTTCTGTCCACAAAGGAGACACCAGGACACCATGCACTTGAAAACTTTATTTCCCCAGGAAACATGGTACCTCCTATCCTTAGAAGTGTCAGAGTATTCACAGAATCGAAAGCAGTAGAATTTTTTTCTATCTTTTTCCCATTTATTTGTTTTGGCAATCATTTTGGATACAGTTCACCCACGTGCAGATGGCAAATACAAGCCCCATGCACTTAAATCCTGTGTAAGTCTTTTACTAGAGGTAGGATTGGTAGTAGCGCCCCAGCTCTGCGGTGACCTGAGACTCCCTCCTTTGAGACTTCAGCTTCTGCTGCTTCCACGTTTGCCAAGATCTAAGTGGAACTGCTGATTTTTCCCAGGCCTGAGTAGCTGCTTCAGCTCTGTTTGTTTGCTCTGAAATTTATTTTTGAATTACGGTGCATCTAAGCTCTTCAGACAGGGCTGGATAGAAAAAAAAAATGTTACTTTGCACTTGTTAAAATCTTTCAGAGATTTTTTTTTCTACCAAAAGTGGTTGTGGCAACTGGCTTTCAATTGGTTTTTGCAGACCCCTTTTCTAGTCTTTAAGATGTGGTTGACAGAAGAGAGGAAGATCACTGGAAAAGCTTTTGGTTGTGTTGGAAATTGTTACCTGAACTTTTCAATAGGTCATCTCCATTCCTCAGCCCCTCTGGAAAGTCCGGGACAAGCTTCCTCACACTGTTTCTGTAGGAAACATTGTGGTAAAGATCAAGCAACACGCTGCTGTGACTTGCTAAAAATGCTTTGGGCTGGAACTGCTTGATTGCACACACGTTTACTAAAAATTTTCCTGGAACATTCGTTCTTATGCTATTTCTCTTCCAAATAGCTGGACTGCAGCTTGTGCCTTCCTTCACCATGCCTTAAAAATACACTTGCAAGCACAAGCTGCGTGCTTCACAATATAGAGTATTCACATTTGATGTAGATAGATAGCTGTTTTATTGCACCACTTCTTGGTCCTCCTGCTTGGGTGGGGTTTTGCCTGGACAATACAAGTTGCTAATCCAGATGTTAAGAAAGTACTTACAGGGGCACAAGTTCAAGGTGAGATATTGATTCTGCTGATGTTAAAGACAAAATCCCTTTGACATCACTGAGCCCAGGAGTCCCCCCAGCATTTGGGAAGATCACAGAACCACAGAATTAATCAGGTTGGAAGGGACCTCTGGGATCATCGAGTCCAACCATTGCCCTGACACCACCATGGCAACTAGACCATGGCACTAAGTGCCATGTCCAGGCTTTTCTTAAACACATCCAGAGATGGTGACTCCACCACCTCCCTGGGCAGCCCCTTCCAATGGCTAATGACCCTTTATGAGAAGAAATGCTTCCTAATGTCCAACCTGAACTTCCCCTGGCAAAAATGGAGGCTATGTCCTCTTGTCCTTTTAGGACAAGATGCTGTCTCCAGCTACAGAGACATTGGTTGGACCTGTCAGCTTCTTCAAGGAGATTGCAGAGAAGGAGGTGGAGGAGGAAAGCTGTCCAAAGTGCATTGAACAGTTAACTCACCCAAAATTTGCTATGAAGAAGAACAAGCCGAATCTTTAGGTGGAAGCCAATTTCCCTGAAAGCTTGCAAATATCTGACTGATCTGATTCTGTTTGTCCATAATCACCCGTAGAAGATCTTACATTAGTTTCCATACTGGCGTGTGGCTGCTGATTTAATGAAGTTGCACCAGTGCACTGAAGAATTAGAAAAGGCTGTGTGTGTGCCTGTAGATAGAATTTTTAAAAATACCCTTATTTATAAAATTAATAAGAAGTTAATGTTTTGGCTTTCTTCCGGGACAATCTGTAAAAGGAAAACTAGAGCTGGGGATTAAAAAGAGTGTGCAAGTAATATGTAAACCATGAAATTCAATTAGTTCCTCTTAGGAAGCCAAATTTTGGTGAATACTGTAGAGAAAAGGTAGGGATAAAATGCCTGAGCCAAATCTGTACTTAATAAGCTTCAGTAATTAGTTATAAATGGCTTGTTAAACCCGGAAACACATCTCTCTCTTCCCCATGTTTATGAATGCTAAGGAAAATGAAGGATAGGGTTAAATAATAACTTAGAAGACTTTCCATTGCGAATCTTCTACCAGAAAGGTTCTTGGTGGTGTTGGAAGGTGGACACAGAAAAAAGGCATGTGGTGCCTGGCCTGGGAGTGTGGTGTGGGGGAGCCAGAGCCTGGGGGATTGAGGAGGTCTGGGGGGCACAGGGCATGTCTGCTCCCAGTGCTTGTGCTTCTTCCCAGGGCATCCCCATGACTGTGGGTGAGACTTTCTGAGAAGGGGTTATGCAAACGGGTATTTAAAAGTAGTATTGAGAAAATAGCAACCAGATTTACTGATGAGGTCACGTATAACAAGCTGTACAGGAAATTAGAAGCATTGTCCTGTTATTGATGTGCCCCTTTTTTACCCCTGCATCCTCTCATTTTTGCTGTATCCAGTAACAATTTGATATTTGAATTGTATAGTAACTCTCCAGAATTGGAAGGGTAAAAGGTAAATTGTGCTACAGTGTGTGATAGATTAATTGGCAAATGTTCCTGTTATTGTTTCTGGGAGCTCTGCATCCACCTCACTATTCTCGTCTCTGAAAGGGCTCCCTGAAGTCAAAAGCGCTAGTGAAAATACCGATGTCCAAAAACAGAGCCGCAGCTCCTGCTCCACAATTCATCTTACAATCAAAGGTCCTTTGCTGTCAGTACAGGAACTGGAGCAACAAATACAGATCATAGACAATTCCTTTTCTTGCTCCCTCCCCCCAGTTCCCTCCAGAATACACTGAAATCCTGCTCTAATCCATATTGTGAACAGTAAACACTTTTGACCTATAAACTCGGTTTTGTAAGAAAAGTGTTTTCCTGGCTGCATATTCCTAATCTCTTTCTTATATACACTTTTTCTAAATCTTCATTACTTTTGAGCAATTGGCCAAAACCTGAAACATTTCCAACTCGAGCCTTTTTCAGGGGGAGTGGGTCAAATTAGAGTTCCTTGATCCATTGTTACTTAATTTCTGGGTCAGGTTCCAGAAAGACCCCTTCTTCCTTTTTTTGCTTCAGATGGAAAACACTCAAGAATTGATTTTCTGCTAGGAAACCTGCACAAGATGGTCAGAATTTCATGAGAAACACAATTCTTCTGCTTCCCAAGATGGTGGAGCTCCCTCTTTTGGGCTTACAGCCTCTGAAAGCATCGTGGGCGAACCAGAGTTAGCCTCTTTCTTAATTTGTTATCAACCCAACTTTATTTATTTATTCATTTTCCTTCCCAGTTTATCTTTAGGCTAACCACAACTGTTACTTTCACAGTATTGCAGGAGGAACTGAACATGCTCAAGGTGACAGCAAGGAGAGGTGTTCGATGGGAGTTACAAAGCATGACCCCAGGCAACATCTAACTCTTTTCCACCTAGTCTTTCACCAGATCATCTTTGGCCAGGTTAAAAGGCTGCTCCAGACTGTGAGCACTAAGAGTGAAAATTGTGTTACAAAGTGATTGCAGAAGTGTTCAGGCTTTCTCCAAGATGGTGGCTCCTCTTCAGAGCCTTTCTCTTTGCTGCTGGTCATGGACTGACTGCCAGCATGAGTTCAACTCCTGGAGTAAGCACAGGATTGGGGTTTGGGAGCGTTGATGCCCTTAAAAGCATCTTCTGAAGCCTCGCTCCATAGCCTTGGACATGACACTTAACCTTGCTGCCTCAGATTCCCCGTCAAGAAGGGGATAATAACACTTGCTTATCTACTCCAGAGCGGGCTTTGAGGATTAATTAGTTAATATTTGTACAGTGCTTTGAACATAAGTGCTTGGTATTATCATTCTTACTTCACTGCTCCAGGCTCATTTTCTCCTTTGGCCTGATGTGCCTTCCTGCTTTTGTAAAAGCTCTCTGTCTTGTCTCAGCCCCGCTGTGTCGTGCCCTTGCATCGCCTCACTGCATGCTTTGCATGCTCCTCACGTGGCCTTTGGGTCTGCAGAACATCTGCAGGAGGACAAGGGCCAGCACTTGCTCCCTTCCTCCTCCTGTTCACACTAAGAGATACCCAGCCTGGCATTTGCAGGGAGCTCGTGTGGCTGAAGCGATGGAAATAGTCACTCAGATTCTCCTTCCACTCCATCAACCGTGTTTCTTGCAAAAGCAAGAGGCCAGGCAGGCATTGGAGAGTCAGTTGGCAAGGTGAGCAGATCACATGGTCCCTTGTCATTATTTTTATCTTTACTTAAAAAGAAACAAAGAGAAAGAAAGGGAGAAAGAAGGAAAAGGTGGGGGGAGAACAGGAGAGAAAGGAAAGCCCAAAGCCTATGTGTTTCTGCCACCTTGATATACGATTCTTGGAAAAAACTCCCACCTAGCTCCATCATGAGGTTGGTCAGTGGAGCTGGCAGCATACACAGAAAACATTTTGCCATAAAGCCCGTTAAACTTCTACAGTCAGTGAGCTTTATGTTCATGCCCTGCACATCAACCCCGGGGGTGTCCATGTGGACATCTGTGTCCAGTTGTTCATTCTTCCTCTAGGAAAAGGGTCTTGCCCCCAGAGCAACAGCCAAGCCCTGCTCGGTGGCACCAGAGCAGCAGTTCCTCAGGCTGCCCCAATAATTTGGTGGTTTTCTGCATCCCTTGCCCGTGACTGGGACCTTTCTGCTCCATACTCATCCCATGTGCCACACGTGGAAGTGTGGCAGTGGCCACTGCTGTCCCTATGCTGGCATGAGACACATCACACAAGTACTGCTCAGCCCTGCTAGCAGCCAGCAGCAGCTTCCCCCCTGGAAGCCCTTTCTGTGCACTGGTGATAGACTTCTTTATTTTAAAATTTCACAGAGAACAATGTTGTGGCTAAAAATTGAGTGAGAAAAATCTTGAGGATATTTTCATGCTGGTAGGATATTCTGAAAATTTGCTAGGGCACTGGTCAAAAACATCAATGGGTGAATATTTCGTCTCTTTTTCCCTCTGTTCCCTTGTCTGTAACGGATTGGGCAGGAGCTGTCTTTTCCTACCCATGTTTTCAGAGCCCAAAATCTCCAATTTCTCCTTTCTCCCTGTTACTGTGAGAGAAAACCGTCTGTATTGTCTGAGTGTCTTTAATGTGCAATTCTACCGGCCTAATGGGCACCTGATGGTACAGATAGATTTGATTCCAGATTTGGATCTGCTGACATAAACCTTAATGCCTTTTATTGTGTGCCACTTTGGGAAATCCTGATTAACAGCAACAAAGAGATAATTATGCAAGATGAAGACAATGTAGTTGTTTTAAAAATAATGTATATCATACAATTAATGCTACTTTGTCCTATATCAAAGTCACACTACCTGCATTAATCATACATCCTCATAGTTTCTAAACATTAATAGCAAGAAATAAAAAGAAGAACTCCTAATCCCAAGGAGAGCCACAATAATGGGGGGTTGGGTTTCTTCTGAGAAGGAGAGAGGTAAGTAATGTGAGTTTTCAGCCTAGTTATTACAAGATGTAGAAGATATGACTATCCTTTTTTTAAAAAAGGGGTTGAAGCCAGTTCAGGAATCCTAATTAATAATTAATTCCATTTAGTCCTCCTGTATTAAAGCTATCCGAACATTTGTAAATTAAGGTGTTACTTGAAATAAGAAGTAGGTGTTTGACTGCTTCTGACTATATCAAGGACTGGCCCAAAGCAGTGAACCCAAATGGAGGATGTGCAGTGCATATGCGTGGCTGAGCTGCTCTGATGCAATCAGATAACTGCTCCCCTCTTTGGAAATTAAAGGAGATGTGGAAGTTGCATGATGTGGAGTAGTGCAACAGTAGGTATGGAGGGGGATAAATTTTCTCTTAAACTGTGGAAGGCTTAAGACCTTAAAACCTGGTGGAGGAGCAATAGGAATGGGTTAACCCCCACAAGAGGCATTGCCCTTTTGGGTTTCTTTTGGTTACCTTGACTTTGAACCCCTCATCAGCGGTAAAAAGGGACCAAGAACTTCATCTTAAATCCTGGTTTAAGCGTGGTGTCCCAAGTTATTGTCTTTAAGGGGATGCACGGCCCAACTTGCTCATTGTCTGTACCAAAACATCATCTGCCACTGTTGTGTGCCCTGGGCAATGCTCTTGGAGAAAGTCCTGCCCTCTCCTTTTCTTGCCTGGGTTCTCCTTGAGTGTGCAGGTTGCCAGGAGGTGTGTTGGTTTAGGGTGGGAGGAAGGTAGGCCAGGCCCTTTCCCTGCTCTCCTGCTCAGCCACTGGTATTTGGTACTTACCAGAGGGCCTGAGGAACATGTCCTTCCATGGTCTTGAGCTCCAGCGGACTCAGTGTGGGTAAGCTGCTGCCCTGGGCTCCTCCGTGCTCCCCCAGCATGGGTTAGCACAGATATTATCTCTGTTATGAACCTTGTGTGTCTGCATCCATCTGTCTTCACTGTCTTTACAGTGGTCTTTACAGACCAAAGTGGTCTTTGCAGACCACTGCCTTTACAGTGGTCTTTACAGTTTGGTCTTTACAGACCAAACATCAAGCCCATCTTTACAGTTTTGGCCCATCTACAGTAGCAAAGAGGTTTCTACGTAAACACTAGAGTAGCAATGCTACAGCAGTAACATTTTTCTCCTTATTGACAAAATTAGCTTAATCCTGCTTTAGCAACCCAGCTTTGCATGTAGAATACCACTCTTTCCAAAGCTCGCTATTTACACCTCGTTTCCCCAAATACTCTTCCAAATGATGTCTGTTTTGTGTCACTGGTGGCTTCTGAGCTGGGGGAATTAAGGGAAGGTTTGGGTGTGCTTGTTACATTACCTTCTGTGGAATGGATGGGGATATACCATATGTGCGTCTGCAATTAGACATTTTGATTTCCAAAGTATTTAGTTACCATTTGCTGAACCATTGAGTAATTACCACAGCAAAATTGCACAATCTGTCAGTACGTCAGCTAGGCGTGCTTCTGGACAGCTTTATATGCACCTTCACCAGCAAGGAGCTTGTTCTGTGCTTCGTTTGGTTCAACTTCAGTCCTTTCAGAGGAGAAATCTCTCATAGCAAAGGAAATTTCAAACAGCAGTGAAAATGCCTACTACTGTACACCTGCCCTGTGGAGGATATCTTGCCTCAGAGGGAAAGTGCTATTTAAGGTAATATGTGCCATTAAACATGGTGGCTTTTTAAGGCTGCAAAGTGCTATTCTGGGAAAGGGGTTTGGAGTCGGGCACTCAGCACTTCTTGTTTCCATAATTCCCTGAATTTAGCAATTGCAATCCTGGCACTGGCAAGGGGAAATCTTAAAAGTGCTGCCCACCGCATACGGTGGAAGCAGATGGATTTCCAACCTGAGAATGTGTTTAGGGTCGTGAGAGTAATTGTTTTGACTCTTTTTTTTACTTGATAAGGGAAAGCTTTCTGATCAAGAACAGAAAATTAAGATTATGTTGAATAGAGAAAAGCAAGAGGCATCATTTGCTTCCCTCCCTCCTTCTCCCCACCAAATGAAACACTCAGGAATCTTGAGAAAATTGGGTCACTAATATGGAAATTTTAAAGTATTGATAATACCAACATGACAAGTTGTCACTTTGCAGTATGTTCTTAAACACGACTAAACCTTAATAACCAGGTTATTCTAGAATAATCAGGGTAACAGAATGGGAATGAATGGCAGTTACTGTAATTATTCTAGAAAGAGGACCAAAGCAAACAGAAATTCTCTCTAATTTTATATATTCCCAATAGGTGCACATAGTACATCATTATCACTATAGAAACTACCTAGTAGTTTCTCCAAAAATCAGCTACGCTTCACGGTCTTATGGGCCAATGTCTGAGCTGCACATGAGCCAGCACCCTCTAATTCAAACAGAGGTAAGCTCAGAGCAAGCTGCAGTAGGCTGCAGCAGACAAAACAAATTTCCTAAGCCAAATATATTAAATCCAATATATTTTTCATTGATTTAATAGACTGAACCTTTGGATACAACTGACACTTTCTGGATATTAATGGGCATTAGC
>NC_090661.1:103315216-103320216 GCF_013368605.1 Nyctibius grandis | reverse complement strand
GGTTGGTTTGCTAAATTTAAAAATCCTGTGTTCAGCCTTTTATTTTGTCTTTTTAGTGCAATAGTGTTATGTCCAATTTTTGGAGCACATGGAAAAATATGATTTAGTTTGGATTCTCAATGAAATCTAAACATGAACTGAGCCTGCTATGGTCTATGGTATCATCTGGTATCAAGGAAACTGAAGGAAGGGAAGAGTTTGTCCCACCACCAGGAAAGCCCTTTTCTTTTTTACTTTTAAGCAAATTTAACAACCAAAAAAAAAAGAGTCTTAAATTGGCAGTGATGGTGAATGAGCTTCAGTATTGATTCACCCCCCAGAAATGCTTGTGAGTTTTGCAGATCGCAGGGAGCATGGCAGGAGGGACCACTGTATGGAACAAACCCTCTCCACCCGCATTTCCTTCATCAGCTGTGAAGGAGAGGGGCAGGAGGAGCAGAGGTTAGTGCCAAACCGTGCTCTCCTGGGCTCTGGGAGACTCTGTGTGCACCTTGGTACTGATGGTTGAAAGAAATTGAATTTAATTTTTGTTAGTTTCTGTGTATAGGTAGTTTCTGTATTTAATACGAATAAAGATATGATCCCAAAAGTTTTTCACAGAATCAGTCAGGTTGGAAGAGACCTCTGGGATCATCGAGTCCAACCATTGCCCTGACACCACCATGGCAACTAGACCAGGGCACTAAGTGCCATGTCCAGTCTTTTCTTAAACACCTCCAGAGATGGTGACTCCACCACCTCCCTGGGCAGCCCCTTCCAATGTCTAATGACCCCTTCTGAGAAGAAAGAGTCGTGCCTTTCAAAGGCAAAGTGCAGACGCCGTGCGCTGAACCCGAGAAGCCAGTCTTGTCTCTCTTCCCTTGATTTAAAAAAAATGCACATTTCCATTCCTGCACCTAGCTAAGGACAAAAAGAGTGTCCAGGGGCAGAGCCTGGCTGTCCCTTTTGCCACACAAAGCCTGCACAGCCCTCTCAATGGCCATAAATTCATCCCATGAAAGGAAGGTCCCAGCTGGGGTGGGGGTGATGCCACCACTGCCTCCCCGGTTCCTTCCCCGGAGGAGAAAGGAGCAGGGCAGGAACACGCTCCAGCAGCCCAGCCAATGGAAGCCCCCTTGGGTGCTGTTTTTGGCCGGTGTGGAGGTGCTTGTGTGATGTGAGCCCTGGCCAGCTCTGGCTTCCATTGGGAGAACATAAGCACAAAGCAAAGCCCCTTTTGTCTCTCCCTCATGAGCTGGGGAGGAGCTCAGGTGCGGGTGGGAATGTTTCACTCCAAGTCATCAAAGAAACCTGAATGACTTTCTAGTAAATCAGTGAAATTGGGAAGGCTTTGGGAGAGAAGGAAGGCTGGTGGGGCTTGGCCACGTGCTGCGGGGAGCCAGCCAGCTCTGCCATCCGTGCTGGCACGCAGAGAGGCTGCTCGCACTTGTTGCCAGTACCCGAAAACGAGCGGTGGGGCCAGCCGGCATCAAAAGCCACTCCATTTCCTCCTCTGCTTATTTAATTATTAAAGACAAATAAGAACCAGCTCATACATAAAGAGCAAAAAAGAAAAACAAAATACTTAAGAACTGGCAGCCAGGCTCAGCAATAAGTCATGGCACCAGCCCCTGAGACGTCCCCGGTTGTATAAATAGGTTCCTTCATGGGAATCTCCAGGATAAATCCCTTACGTTGAATCACAGCACGCCATGCTGGAAGAGGAAGAGTATTGTGTACTGTGACACAAGAAAAATGACATTAAAAAAAATAATTAAACAAAACAGTCACAGTACAGATAGTTTATGTAAGAGCACTTGGGCCACAGCCTTCACCCATCCTGGTCGGACAACCACCGCCCGTGGACAGGAACTCAGCAAGGCTTGGCACCAGTTACGTCAAAGACTCTTTGCTATAACCGTAATAACAGTGAGCCTAAATCCCAGTTTGTCCTATCAAAATTTTGACAACATCTAGATCTTGTGGGTTTTATGGGATTTCTTTTTTTTTGGCTTTTTTTTGGTTAAGACTCCAATCACCAACCTAACTTCTGAAGAAAGTGAAGATACAGCAACCAGCACATTCAGCTTCTCAGCTTCAGAAGGTTGATTGGAGACCTTAATTGGTTTATTGCAGTCTACAACTACCTGCAGTCTACAACTACCAGGGAGGTTGTAGTGGAGTGGGAGTTGGCCTCTTCTCCCAGGCAACTAGCGGTAGGACATGAGGACACAGCCTCAAGCTTCGCCAGGGGAGGTTCAGGTTGGACATTAGGAAGCATTTCTTCTCAGCAAGGGTCATTAGACATTGGAAGGGGCTGCCCAGGGAGGTGGTGGAGTCACCATCTCTGGAGCGGTTTAAGAAAAGCCTGGACATGGCACTTAGTGCCCTGGTCTAGTTGCCATGGTGGTGTCAGGGCAATGGTTGGACTCGATGATCCCAGAGGGCTCTTCCAACCTGATTGATCCTGTGATTCTGTGATTCTGAGACCTCATTCCAGATACCTCCATGACTTTGCTACACCTGGGGAATAGGTACCGTGCTTGGTGTGGGGAATCCCCCCCAAACTGCTCCCCACGCCTCCGCGGAAGCTTGCTGGCCGAGCAGCCTTGTGGCCCCTGCCTCATGGTGTGCCACGCCTGCCACACACCATGCCAGTGATGCCACCACAGCAGTGCTCTGGGGCATCACCAGGACTTGAAGTGCTATGGCAGAGCAAATATATAAAAAATAACCCAGTGCTCCAGCCACCGAGTGAGCAACCAACCCACCCCAGTGCCCAGGTTCTGTGAAATAAAAGACTGGGGAAAGCCAATGAATTTAGGGAAAGCTGAAGGAAGCTTTGACCATGGTGGAGGTCCCTGTGGTCCCCAGCATGCTGTCCCGTGGCAGCGATTTGGAACAGTTATCGGGCCACTAGGATATGTCAGAAAAGGAAAAAAAAAAAAAAAAAAAGGAAAAAAAAATCTTTTAAAACATGCTCAACATGTACAGCTGCTGGAACATCTGTGCCGAACATGATGACACAAGCTGTAATCGTGGCAGTTGGGGAGGGGGAGGCAATAAGGAGAGGTGAAGGAAGAGGCTAAGTGCAGTCCTCGAGCAGAGGGTCCTGCGCTGGGCTGGGGCAGGGGGGGTACCCCTACCTGCTCCGGGGCAACCCCCCAAACCCCACTTTGCTTCACCTCCCTGCTCCTCCCCTTGCCTCTGCGTGGCCAAAACTGGGGTGCAATGAGGCAGATCCTTCAGCTTCCAGCCCTGCCTCGCCAGCCTACCTTGTTTAATTCAGGGTGATTAAGGCAATTGAGGGTTTGGAGGCTGAGACCTTCGCCCAAGGAAATTTGGCAGGTTTTAAAATTTTTTTTTCCTCATTCAAAAAAAAAAATCCAACAAGTCGGGGAAGATCCTAAAGCCTCCTTAAAGTGCAGCTCGACAGGTGGGGTTTGCAAAGCCCTGCTGCACAGGTAAGGGCTTCTGGAGCTGTTGGTGTGGGCAGAAAAATTTTATTCTCTGTCCTTGAGTGAGCTCAGGGGAAAAAAAAAAAAACAAAAAACCCAACCAAAAAAAAAAACCAAAACACCCAAACCCAAAAATCTCTCACTCCCACCTGCATTGTGTTGAAAAAAACATATAAGAAGCTAAATAGAATAGACCAGAAATCTCCCTTAATCAAAACAACATTATGCCAAAACGCCTTTCGAGGGAAGTGAAACGTCCACAGCAGCACAGCCCTGCTTAAAAATAGAGCAGCCCTTGCCTTGTGAGTAACAAAAATATGTACAACAACACACTCCTGCCATCTGAGCTTTGAAGGATGTCTGTCATACGCCTCGGCTTATTTTACGCCCCTTCCCTTTTTTTAAAAGAGGAACAATGCCATCTTCCCGAAAGGAAATAGGCAATAAAAACTCCAGCAGGATTTCCTATTCATAATTTTTCCCATTCATATCCTAATGGGTGAAGGAAAAAAAAAAACCCACCGGCTTTAACAACTTAAACGGCACTTATTAAATAGATATTTTTACATGCCTGGTTTTTCCTAAACCTAGTATATAGTTTTACAGTTCAATTAAGTCTTTTTTTTTTTTCCTTTCCAGATATCCTTCTCAGAGCTGGCTAAATTCTGTGTGAGATGATGTAAAGCATCTGATGACAAAATATCAAATATATTTATAAAACACCCCGTTGAGTTTTTATCTGTGCCATTACATTTTTAATTAATAGAATTTTTTTTTTTTTTTTTTTTTGGGTTGTTGTTTTACAAATGTTGTGTTTTACTGCCGGTATGATCTCACTGCTTTACAGTATCGATAAATGAAGGCACACCTGCACTATAAAATCTGCTTTATATGAAGCAGGCCATTCATGTTTTTATAGCCCATTTTTCACCCATTGTTCTTGGGGCATGTCATAGGTGTGCTGTAATGCGTGGTGGAGGTGGGCGGCTAGAAGATCAGTTTAACAAAAACGGTCTAATTTTGCCAACTTTAGTGCCAGAATCTGGCCTGAAAAATGCAGAACTAATATCCCAATAGACGCAGAGCATGATGTCACTTCCCTGGCAAGGTCCAAGACAAACATCTATTTCCAGATCACTTGCACTTTTAACATGAATTCTACCTCCTTTCTTATCCCCAAATTACTATTCCTGTGTTTTCGAGCAATTTTTATGTTAACTTGGTTAATGCCTGAACTTTCCTGACTCTTTGTAAGCCTTGCAGGTTTTATTATGTCGGTTCATATAATATGACAAGGTTCATTCCAAATCTAATGATGTTTTTTTGCAGTCTGCAGCCCTACGAGCTCTTTTTGAAAGGCTTTTGAAAACCAGCACGACGTGTATTCCTCTAAACACACAGGCTGAAGTTTACGCACCCGCACAAAAGGATTTGCTACGGAATCCGGTTACTTTGCTTAATTAGAAAAACCCCACTGCCTTTAACAGAGGATTGGGGAATGATTTTTGCTTTTTTCCTTCATTTCCCAGGGATGGGCTCTCCAGGCGCGGGCAGGCTCTCCAT